>NC_045164.1:13837843-14082843 GCF_900700415.2 Clupea harengus
ATGTTTCATGCTGGACTTTGGGCTGGCAAGGCAGTACACCAACACCAGCGGAGAGGTGCGGCCGGTGAGTACCAGCCACCGTGGCGGCGGCAGCACCGTCACCGCCACGCCTAGCCTAGCCTCTATCTCAGCCCTTCAGACCCACACACAGCCGACAGCCAGAGCCCCACAAATAATCTTAAAAGATTGAGTGTGTCTTTTTCACTTAAGGGAGAGCGATGGGAGAGAAAAGGAGAGAGGAAAAGATATGGAGAAGCTAATCTTTTTGCTGACTCAGATGTTTCACATTGATTTAAGAGCGGTGCTGCTGCACACAGTCAGCCATTAGCACCGAGCCTGCGGACATCTGCTCCATACACACACACTGACTCCTGGGTTGGATTGGACTAGTGATCTGATAGTTCTTTTTCTTAAAATAAGGATTCCTTAGTTAGTCATTCTACTATATATACAGTGTTTAAGGCAGAAATGGGTAACAGCCTCGCACAGTAAATAATGTATGAGGTATGTAGTGCAGTGGAGCCTCAGGGGAGGTGTGGTGTCATGGCCCGCGTGATCGTCTCTGCAGTGAACAGAAAAGACCTTCAGCTGTGTTAACCAGCAACGTTAGACATCTCACGGCTATGAACAGAAAAGACCTTCAGCTGTTAACCAGCAACGTTAGACATCTCACGGCTATGAACAGAAAAGACCTTCAGCTGTGTTAACCAGCAACGTTAGACATCTCACGGCTATGACAACATTCTATTGCTGTTGGATTTTATCGAGGAAAAATGGTCTAATTTCTGTAGTCTTGTCATTTTGGTGTTTGTGATTTATGTTCTTTTTCGTTTAATTTAGATTCAATCAAGACTTGTTATTATTTGTGTATAGTAATGTTTTATGATTTAAATGCTTTGTCATGTTTTTTTTCATTTTGCAGTTCCTTTGGCCTTTTTGTTGGAAGCGCATGTTTTTATTCTCAAGTGCTTGTTCCCCTTGCCATAGCGACAGAGTTGCATTGTGAGTGGTCCTCTCGGCATCTCTCTATCCTCTACAGGATTACAGAACACCTTACAGGCCCAGCTTTCATTGAGGGGCAATGAGCAGAGCAACAAGCAAAGTCCATTGCGCATGAGCTAAAGCCATAGTGTGGCATGTGGAAGCATTCTGCTGACCCACCCATGTTTGCGCTTAGGACCTTGCTCATGGTATGAAATTAGCTAAATGATTTTGCCAAGTTATTAAATCAGCTTTAGTTCATGCGTGGCGGACTTTGCTCGTTGCTCATTGCTTCGCTCGTTGCCGGTTGCCAGTCAATGAAGTTAGGGCCCTACATCTTTTCTCTGGACACTTGGTCCACTGCACACACCAATCCCTCTATCCTTATTTTCTGCACTTTGTATTCATTCCTCACCTCTTTCCCTCTGTCTCATTATTCCTGCCCTTTATCTCCTCAAAGAGTGGCCTCTCTGTGCTCTCCTGTATATATTACCACTACTCATAACATTTACACAACATTGGTAACCAGTGTTGACACAGGGACAAACAGAAGGAGACAGGGGGACAAACACCTCCACACTGTAAGACAGGGGATGCTGGGTTTAGAGAGGAGAGGAGAGAGGGGGAGAGGAGGGGAGAGGAGAGGAGAGAAGACAGAGAGAAGAGAGGAGAGGAGAGAGAGGAGAGGAGAGGAGAGGGGATGAGAGAGAGTAGAGGAGAGGGGATGAGAGAGAGGAGACAGAGAGAGGAGAGAGAGAGGAGAGATAGCTGGAGAAGAGAGCAGAAGCCGTTAAGCTGAGGCACTGAAGTGAAGCAGATGCAGGTAGAGAGAGGCCTGTTCCCCTGGGCCAAGCATCGAACACAGCATGCTGGACAAACACTCCTCATACACGCAATACACTGTCAACCTCTCTTTCTCACACACACACATGTGCACACATATGCACATGCACATAGTCATATTTACTGAGTAGTTAGCGTGTGATCTGAACTTATAAAATTCACAAAGAGACTAAAATGTTGCTGCCTATGTCATTTTCAGCCAAGAACCGTGGCAGGATTCCGTGGGACAGTCCGATATGCCTCTGTCAATGCTCACAAAAACAAAGTATGTATTTTTTATGCAATATTAACATTTCCCATATCAGAGGAAATAAATGTTCTGTGCTTCATGTAAATGATTTCCAGCAGATTCTTACAGATTCTGCTCCTTGTCTAACAGGAGATGGGTCGTCATGACGATTTGTGGTCCCTGTTTTACATGCTGGTGGAGTTCACTGTTGGTCAGTTACCATGGCGAAAAATTAAGGACAAGGTAATCCACCCTGTTGCTTAGGAGACACCTCTATTATGAAGTGAGCGTCTCCCTAAAGTATACCCTACTGCAGGCCTAATTGGCATTTTCACATTCACCCACCCAAACACTTTAATATGTGTCATGTCTAAGAGGATAATCTCAGACGGGATGTGATGTTATGTGCTGAGCAGGAGCAGGTGGGCCAGATCAAGGAGCGCTACGAGCACAAGATGCTGCTCAAGCACATGCCTTCAGAGTTCTACATCTTCCTGGACCACGTGTTGGGGCTGGACTACTTTACCAAACCAGACTACCAGGTACTAGAACCTCAACTCTTCCATTTGAAATAAACTTGGGAGTCTATTGTGCTGTATTTATTTATTTTATAGGAATCTGTGTTGACTTACTCAATGGAAATTCTGATTATTGCCAATTATAATCATTGGTGTCATTGTATATTTATAAACAGTGAAAACAAAGTAGTTAAAATAATTAAAACGATACATTTCATGAAATTTAAATGAAAGGGTAGAATTCGTCACATGGTATTTGTGTACACTGTGTATATTTTATGAGCGCCATTATTCAGTTATAATTGTCTCCCTTCTCTGATAGTGATATATATGGAGCCATGATGTTTTATGAGGCGATAAAGAGACCAGTTAACTATTTAATAACTAACTCATCATGTGTCAAAGGCATCTGCCTCTAATGAATAGCTTTTAATTGATGCAATTAGATAAGGGGTCAAATATTGTCTCATTAAAATCATTGAATGAAATTGTCAAATTAACAGGCGTAATTAAGTGTCAGTAGTGCATTAAAATCATGTGTCTAATTTTCTGCCATCTCTGGCTCTCTTCATCTCTCCCCTCCCTCTCCCTCTGCTCTTTCTCTCTATCTTTCTCTCTCTCGATCTCTCTCTCTCTCTCTCTCCCTCGGCTCTCGCTCTCTCTCTCTCGCTTTCTCTCTCTCTTCATCTATCCCCTCCCTCTCCCTCTGCTCTTTCTCTCTATCTTTCTATCTTTCTCTCTCTCTCCCTCTCTCTAGTTGCTGATGTCAGTGTTTGACATGAGTATGAAGGACAGAACCATTACTGAGAACGAGCCCTATGATTGGGAGAAAACAGGGACAGAGCCCATGCTGTCAACCAGCACACCTGCCCCAGCCCAGCCCAACACCAGACAGACTGCAGCAGTGGCAGGGTGAGGCACACACACACACACACACACACACACACACACACACACACACACACACACACACACACACACACACACACTAAATAACCCACTTTGCAATTCAGGCTTGCCAATTTTCGGTCTTGGACTTTCAGTGACACACATACCTCTTCATCCACTTCTAAGATTACAGACACACACACACACACACACACACACACACACACACACACACACACACACACACACACACACACACACACACACACACAGACTAATGCTCACACCCACCCACATTGATATGTGTGTGTGTCCTTGGGGAGATGGCTGTGATGCTCCCTGCACCGCTTGACCGTCTGATGTCTGTCTGTGATCGGCTCATCTCCCTTAACGAGCCTCGGGCGGCCCTGGCAGCCTGCAGAGCACAATGCAGCAGAGAGCTCCCCAGCCCGAGCGCTGCCGGAGGTGCACATCTAAGAGCCCGGTACAGTTTTAGTCCTTCTGATGCTCAGCGTGGGGCGGCAGGCCTGGGACTGCACACGGTCTCCCTCAGAATTGGCATTTCTCCAGAACGGTTTTCCTTTCATCTCGCCAACTCCACCCACCCCATCCCTAAAGGATTCTCTGCTTGGGCATGAAATCGTCTTATTCTTAAATATTCTCACAGACGACCATGTGCAACGCTGGTCTTTTTCTTTTTTTTTTCTCCTACAATAGATGGCTTTGTTTGTGTATCCTTAGGAATCTCTGCATTCATTTAAAAGCATTACCCAATCCCTTTTGGATTAATGCCAAAATCCGAAGCACGACATTGGCATTTAAATTCAGACATCGTCCTATTCCCTCATCCTGTGTCTAGACAGGTTACTCATTACGTAGAGAAGGCCGTAGTCCTAAGAGGTGTCACAGTTTGTCAAAGAAAACTTACATATTTCTCATTTAATAACATACTTTTATGGTATACCTTTTGTACCACTTTTTATACTAACATTTTCTGTTTCACATATTGTAGTTTCAGGCCATGTTTAAGTGCTGGCAGGGAATGTATGGTTACAAAATCTGTTTAGTCATGATTTACCAGCTGTATAAGTTTTGTCCTGAAATAGCTTTTATTTTTCTATATTGATTTTGTATTAAGGTGTTAATTTGTCTCTGGCTTTGAATGTGCTCACAAACTTAATGACCGATATGACTCATCCTGATTTTCCAGAGTGGTCAATATAACGGCAGTTCCTGGGGAGCTGCCACGAGAGACCACGGACGACGTGCTGCAGGATGAGCACCTAGGTGACCAGGAGAATGCCCCGCCCGTCCCGGCACCCTGCAGGCCCGGCGAGGCCGCCCATCCCCCACCCGAGGGAGAGACTGACACTGACTTCAACCGCAACAAACTCAGGATCAGCATCAGCAAGGTTCTCACTTATCCTACAGCGCTAACACCAGTCAGCGCTAACATAGGGTGACCAGACCCGGACATCTTTTCGAGACCTAAAAAATGCGTCCGGCAGGGATTCCAAAAGTGTCCGGGATTTTGCCTCGTCGGATATTTGTGTTTCTCTGGGTCTTTCACAAACTAGTTTTTACGCCCTTACAAGTTTTGGAAAGCGTATCTCCCTTACGTTCCACCTTCTTGCGCGAGCTCTGACTAGAGAAAACTGTCATTGGTCGACCGCCTTCCCAGTGTTGCCAGATATGATAATTATCCTCCAAAAACGATCATTTTGAGCCTTTGATACGATACGCCATTTCCAATCTGGCAACGTTGAGCATCTTGCCGCCTCCACTAGTTGCATCGTTTACAACAGTACATGACATCTGCATGTGAAAAAGATGTCAAAACTTCATCGCGGGGGAGGGGGCAGGGTCATCTGCATGCAAAAAAGATGTCCAAAAACTCCCCCCGCGACGAAGTGTCCTCTTTTTCACAAACTCAAATCTGGTCACCCTAGCTAACACCAGTCACTGCTAACACCAGTCAGCGCTAACACCAGTCACTGCAAACACCAGTCACTGCTAACACCAGCGCTAACACCAGTCACTGCAAACACCAGTCACTGCAAACACCAGTCACTGCAAACACCAGTCAGCGCTAACACCAGTCACTGCTAACACCAGTCACTGCAGACCTGCATATTCTCCTTTAGGGCTTAATAGCCATGCAAACTTCAAAAAATGCTTCTCAAACCTACAACGAAAACACTCTCAACACTCAGGCAACCACTCAGTGAAGATGCAAGATGATGCCACATTGCTTTTAAAGTTCAAATTAGGTTCATATTTAAACGACCCACATGCATCATTTAATAATGTGGCTATATGATACTCATATTGTTAGGGGAAAATTCACTCAAGTTACCTCAGGACTCCAGAGTTGCATATAAGTATATTTATTAAACGACAATCACAAGCTCGTTGGGCTCACCCACGTCCCGGCAGGCCAGAGAGAGGCACGGGCCCTCTCTCAGAGAGAGAGGGAGCCCGGGCTCACTCCCAGACTGCAGCAGACGAGAGAGAAGCAAAATTAAATACATCACACAAGGTTTATATAGATAGAAGTTAGCGTTCTCTGACGCCAAAACAATTTGTCAGCAGGGATAAGCACATGGTGGGTCTCTGATGTCCGAGGTCATCTTACTATGCTTCCTGCCATGCAAGGATGTCAGTTTTACACGTGGTGGAAAGAAGTACAGTTCAACCCTTCTTATCACCTCTGACCCAAACATGCTCTTGCACATATGCAGACTGTGGCACCTAATAATCTAAGTTACACACACAGAAACACAAAATAGCCATGTTCCTGCTTACATAAGCACATGATTCATAAGGTAATTATTAGTACAAGGCACTTGGTTAATATATCCCTAAGTCATTAATAGTGTTTCAAAATTACCTGTGTCACATATGTCAATAGAGGAATACATCTGGTAGAGGTAACAAAGGCAGTCATTTACCTTAAAGAACCTCTACATGCTAACCACCCAAACCAGTACAGTATTTCTGATTTTTTATGTTTTGCTGGGTTGTTGGCAGACACCGGCGGCTTTGGAGGAGGATGGGCAAGTTGGAGGTCCAGGCTCCGCTGAGGCCAAAGGCGGTGCTCCGGAGTCCCCCGGCGGACAGGTACCTCAGGTCCTCAGGTACCGCAGGGTCAACAGCCCAGAGTCGGATCGCCTCTCCGGGGCTGGTGGCGCAGCAGACGCCTACGCAGGACGGTGAGGAAGTGTGTGTTTTGACTGTGTGTGTCGGAGTAGATTATCAGCAACTGTGATTAACCGTGAGAGAAAACATTCAAACTAAAACATAAAAATGAAAACATTAAAAACATAAATATGTTGAGAAATAGAAGTATTTTTCCTCATTTACCATTTTCTTTTTGAATGACATACATAGCTAGTGAGCTAGTGAAGGGGCGGATTCCCAGACACTGTCCTCTGATTTGTCTTGTCTATATACTGTGGCAGGTCTCGCATGGACGTCCTGTGCTCCCCGTCTCGATTGGTCTACTCCTCCCAGCCGGCCCAGATGTTCTCCCTGGACGCGGGGCAAGGCGAGCGGCAGATCAGTGGTCGCCACGACGCCTCGGTGGACGCCGACCAGGAGGCCCACAGCAACGCGTTCATCCACTCGGTGCCGCTGGCCGAGGAGGAGGACTTCGACAGCAGGGAGTGGGTCATCATCGACAAGGAGATGGAGCTGAGGGACTTCCTGCCAGGGGCCGAGCCCACCAACTCGGGCACTACGGACGAGGAGCCCGAGGAGCTGAGGCCCCTGGAGGACCACGAGGGGAGGAGGAGGGGACACGACGGCGTGGTGCGGCCCAAGACCCACTCTGCCGAGCGCGCGCGCTGCATGATGGCCCTCAACGACGGGGAGGGCGCAGGGCCCAGCCCCGCCCACTCGCCCTGTCACTCACTGCCTCACACGTGCCCCAGGAGGAGGGAGTCTGAACCGTTTGGACCTCACAGACAGGTAAGAGCTCTTCTGTGTGTATGTGTGTGTGTGTGTGTGTGTGTGTTTGTGTTTGTGTGGGTGTGTTTGTGTTTGTGTGTGTGTGTGTGTGTGTGTGAGCAAAGAAACGGTGCATATCTTTTGCATGTGTGTGTTGACCCATCTACTGGCCCACTGCGGTGTACCTGCACAGTTTTTGATTCCTTCACTCGTCCGTCATGAAAGTGAACATGAGTAAGGGGAGGTCAATTGATCCATGCAGGCTGTGCTGGAAACTCTCTGTACTGATGGACAGGCACTTTGAACATTCAGTCATGGATGTCTCAAAAGTTCCCATTTTTCATCTTTTACTGATTTGTTTTATTCCTCCATCCACCATCTGGTGTAAAAGGGCTGTTTTGAATGGCTGTTTTTACACATCCCATGCCGTTTTCCCCAAGACAAATTTATGGTGAGCATTTATGCTCAGCATACATTTTTGTTATGGTCTTTTTTATGTTATTTCTTTGTGACGTGTGCGTCCGAGTAAGTTGTTGTGTTGGGTCACGTGAAGCGGTATGCCATCATTTCTGTGATATTCTGATCTGGTTTGTGATTTACATTCCTCATCTAAACCTTGTCTCCCTTGCTGTGCATTATGAAATACACAGTCAGAGAACAATGTAATTGTACTAGTGGAGATGAGAGAGAATAAAATGTGGGGCTGTGAAAATCGGGTCAGCTTTACAAGGCAAGTCATGGTTTGTGCTTCTGTGTTTGAGTAGCCCTTGTGTTCTGTTTAGCTGTTGCAGTCTCAGAGGATTGAAAATACCTGTGTAAGAAACTGTAGCAGATAGCCTCTATACACAGTAGACATTAACCTACTGGCTGTATTGATATCAGCAAACACTTACTGTGTGTAAGTGGGTGTATGCTTGTGTTTGTTTGGTAGAGACGGAGAACATATCTCATCACCTCATTGTCCAGGGTATTCTTTGTCAGTGTGCTAAGTATTCAGAACATACCTTTTTCATAGTTTTCTTCAGAGATAGGCCTACCTTTGGGGCGGACAGTCTCATTGCCTGCTCTAAAAAGGTAGTCTTGATGTGGCTGCGTAATAAGATGTGCACATTGTATCAGGATAATGATGGTCCCACAATTTTGAGCACACTGGTCCTGACAGTAGTCTTGTGAGCCCAGATGTATATTACAGTACAGTGCATGTATAGTATGTGTGTATGTCTGCACTGTACTGTACTATGCTAAATGAGTAAATGTAACGTTACATTAGAGTACATCTGGAGAACATCAAGGACTTTGTGTCAGTGAAATGAGTTTGACATTTCAAAACCAGGCCAGGGTCTTGTGACAGCAGAGCTCAAAGCAAGATCAGGAATTCCCGTATTTGTGTGGCATATAGTGTTTCCTTTGGTAAGCATTTTCAAGAAAACCCAGGACCAAAAATATTGTCCCTACACCTTCATTCCAGAATCACGGACACTGAAGCAATGTCATGTAGTGTTCAGGTTCCAGTACAAGTACAGTTGAGGCTAAAGTCTTTTATCTTGTGTGTTCCCGTGTGTTTGTTTGCATTTTTTGTGTCTGTTTCCCTCTATGGACTCAGAATAGCAGGCACATACGTGAAGGCGTAGGAATACACACTCACACTGTAGTGAACGTTTTTAAAGACGTTTTTTTAAGAAGACACATACGCACACACACACCACCCGCCGTAGTCTTCCCAGCCTGATCCCTTTTTTCCTCCACTCTTATTGGTCTCTTTCAGTTGGAGGAGGACAGGCCACACCCCCAACACTCTTTCCCGAGGCCCGCCCATTTGAGAAGATTGGCGTCGTATGTGTTCTCCTCCAATTCCATGGAGACGGAGCCCTTCCCCCACGACCCCGCCCTGGGCAGTCCGGCCATTCAGCGCAGCCGCTCGGCCGAGAGCAGCCCCGCCCACGCCCACGCCCACCGGCACGCCCGGCGACACATGCCCCTGTTGCCAGGCAACCCAAGGGCCCGGCACTCTGTGCTCAACCTGTCGCGCCTACACTTCCAGCAGATGCTGGCAAAACTCATGAACAAAACGTGATGTGCACTCACACTCACGTACATATACACTTACACATACACCCAGTCCTATACTGTAAATGTTTGGTCCATACACACGTGCACTCTCTACACTCTCTTATCACTTCAGGAGAGCTTCCTCTTTCTTATAAACTGTCAAGAAAAGGAAGAACAAAAGACCTTTATCCATCTGCTTGTGCAATAAAAGTAGCCCAGGAGCTGTGTGTGTGTTTGTGTGTGTGTGTGTGTGTGTGTGTGTGTGTGTGCGTGCGTGTGTGTGTGTGTGTGTGTGTGATCCTGAGTGAAAGTGGGAGTCTGGTTACACTCTGGAAGAGGGAGACAGAGAAAGGTCACTTGATATCTGTGGCCACTGAGCTTTCAAAATGGCTGCCAAGAGACATAGAACAAGGGAGAAAATGCCAGAGATTTGACTGTATATACATTTCTTTTTATGCAAAAAAAATATTGTATTGTTTTTAAAGCTCTTGTAACGGACAGCTGTGAACCTGCACGCGCTCAGTAGTGGGGAACAGGATGAAATGGCAAACACCTCTTAACATGGAAACACAGCCACCTATGCATTTGCACCCTCCTCATAGCCATCATCACTGCTCTCTTCATTGCATTATGAGTTGGGCCCTTTGAGCGCTCACCGAAATCCTCAAGACACACACAGAACCTACGACAGGAAGAAACAAATCACTGTTTAGAGGAGACAAAGCCACTGTGGTGATGGAGCTTTTGTCGAAGCTGTCGTAGGTGTGCACGTGTTCCTTTTGAGTCTGTGAGCCTCTACATTCCTGATCACTTGAATAGGCTGAGGAGCCGTAACAGGCACCGAGCTTTTCACCGTCTTCCCGCCTCCCTCTCAGCACACACCTCAGGAATGAGGCAGCATCCTGCTGAGGGCTGAGCGATGCACTTAGTGTCTGGTCACTTTCATGAAATGGAGATCATAGCAGATAAATTGAGCAAGATGGAGGATTAATGACTGTGGAAAAGCGTGCAGTCACTGACAACTTGTTTCTGTTTTTTTTTGTCTTTGCTTTTGTGTCATTGCACTTTTGAAATCATGTTTTAACACAAGGAAAGACATAGCATGGATTGTGCCATCAGAACATGATGATGCACACCATTTTGTTTTGTGTGTAGGTGGGAGTGTGCTTGTTTCATGTGTATCGTGTGGGTTGTTTTTCTGTGTGTTCTTTGTCTTTATGTGTGAGTATGAACATGTGCGTCCTGTGCTGACGTGTGTGTGTGGGGTGGGTGTGTTTGTGTGTTTGTGTGTGTGTGTGTGTGTGTGTGTGTGTGTCTGTCTGTCTGTTTGCGCTATTTCGGAAGGACACGAGAAGGGCAGAGGCTGCACACTAAGCACTTTCCCTTTGGGCACTAAGACATCAATATGACCCCCAGTGCATCTGGCCGCCTACTCTATGACCAGTTTAGGGCGCGGGCAGCAGTGAGTTAATGGATGAGAACAATAACTGAGTCTGACAGCACACAGATGGATGAACCATGCTGGGGAAGATCAAAATAGTAGTGTAGCAATACTGGAGCACACACTTCTATAAATCACTACACGCAGCTGCAAACAGGCTGAGGTCTCACTAGCTTCTCACAAGGTTTTTCATTCAGTTGGAATGCCTGGAGTGTCAGTATTTCAGGAGTAGTGTCATTGGCATCAATTTCAGCATTAACAACTCATTCTTACACAAGCAAAATACGACTGGGATAGATACAAGCTCCCTATAAGGTTTTGTATAGCAAATACTGCTTCAGTTTTCCATCAAAAACTCCTCTTGTGCTGCTAATTTGCCTGGTAGCACATTCTTTCAAAGGGAATTGAATAGTAAGGGAAAAGATCCGAGATTTTTCATGATAACGGTTAAATGGCAAGAAACTGCACCGCTTTTAAGGTATTTGTGCTAATTACGTTAGTATGTTGGTGGAGTCGTTTTTTGGATTATGTTGAAGGTAACCCTAGGGAGGATGGAGGGGATTTCTCTTGAAGCGATAGTCATTCGTATGCAGTGAGAGAAGGCAGATGCTTCCACTCCTGAAAGAGAAAATGTGATCAGGTGGGCAAAACCACCTGCAGTTCTCTCAGAGGAAGTGGCAGTGCACTAGCAGGTTACAGTTTAAGAGCTGCAGTCCCTGTGCTACTCTGTGTGTTGGGTACTGTAATCGTCTGCATCTGAGCCATAGGGAGTTCAAAGCTATTATTTGACCAGCTAAATGAACGTATAGCTATGTATAGCAAGGTTTACTCAGTATGAGAACCTCATCTGAAAAGCTGAACTGAAGTGAAAAATTGAACTAGATGTTCTAGATGCTGCTTTGTCACTGGCACTGTCAGATAAATAGGTGAAGCTCAAATTAGACTTACAGTAAGTGCAATTGACAGTTTGGCAATAGATTGATGTTTGGGAGGTGATTCTCCCTTCATGTAAATGTGTATGTATGTTCAGTGTTGTTATTTGTGGCTGTGTTGGATGTACATCAGTGTGCTTTCTGATGACATAGTAAATCGATCAGACATTCAACAAGAAACTATGAAGGTTCAAGTTCAGTAGGGCAGTAGGGTAAAAATAGATGATCCAACTGTGTCAAGTTCCTGGGTCACCGAACAGGAAGACACAAAATGTTCACTTGGATAACGATTAGGTGTTACACATCAACTCAAACTACCCCTTGCCTTGTCTTTGTTCATCTCTCTCATCTGCCCTGGAGATTTTATTTATCATCAACAGTAACCAATTCAGAAAGTTTATTCATTTTCCCACCAAAGAAGAGTGGTATGTAATACCCATTACTGTGGATCATTGCTGTGGTCTTTGTAAAGTACATCATCACTGCTACTATCACATGTACAGCATCTCTTTACATTCTGTTATCATTCACTCGCCTCCATTTTTTTGTATTGTTCACTATGTTTCCCCATGTGCATTCTGGAATGAAATGAAGCCTTGGCTCTGTGTGATAACCTGGATGAACAGGGTTCTTTGTACTTGTAGTACACCTCTACAGTTGACATACAAGAAAACCTGCTTGAGCTCTACCCATTAAACTGAGGCTGCCAAATCACTTATACAGAGTGAGGGAGATAGAAGTGGAGGTCTTAATGCAATTGTCTGCACATTGAGGGTCAAAGGTGTCTTGATGGATTAATGCAGCATTTCAGCTTTATCGGTGCAGTGCTAGCTCAGAAAGAGCTTGCCTAAATCGCTCCATACTCAGGGGCTAAGTTTTCTTTTCATCAAAAAAGAAAAAAAAGTGTATGTTTGTTTTCTATTATAAATACAAATTGAAAACGGTATTGCTGTTCAATGCACCCATTCTCTTAAACATGCTTTGCATGATAGAGTGGTCTTAGCTTGCTGCTTTTGGTGTCTTAATACTAAGCACACCAAACATGGTTTACATGCATTATCACACACTCGTGCACACATATAATACCACTCATGGAGCACCACATTCTGTCTTTCGTTGTTTGGGCAGGAATTGTATATCACTCCACAATTAAACAAATGAAGATGATATGACAGATGACAGATGAAGTCTTTGAATTAAGAAAGGGTCTTCAGTGTAAGACCAGACAGGCTACAGTATGAAAGTTAGATGCATGTCAGGTCAAAAGTTTGTGAAAGTGTGTAGTTTGGATCTTGTGAATTCCCCTTCGAATCTCTCACATATTATAGCAATCAATCTCTGATATAACTTCTTGATTTTCCTGATAGTCCCACTGGTTAATGGCTCACGCTTAAAATGAGTCTGATCATTTGGACTCTCCGTGCCTTTTAACATGGACGTATTAATTGATTGTTCTAGCACTTGACACTGATCATGCATTTCACCAATGTATATTCAAGGTCGTGTTTCTCTCATTTTCTCTCACTACAAAGAAAAAAAAATGAATTTAGATGTGTTCACATTTTTGCCGGCCACCATAGTGCTTCAGTTTTGCTTTATACCAGGGCTTAGTTGGATTTCATGTTGTGACGTGTTCTTTAGAACGACAATTAGCTTTTGATATTTGCACACCTATGAAGTAGTCCCAGTTTTTGGACCCTATACACTTGAATATCAATTTGCCAAATTGGAAGTTTAAGTTGAAGTTCACCCCCAGCTCTGAGCCTTCCGCATACTTTTGGGAGAGGAGCGGGTGGCGAGGGGTAGGGGTTAGCAAATGAACATGAGAGGCTCATTGCCAGGGGCTGGGCGAGTTGGGCTGCCCATTTCATGATGTAGCTATGTAGCTATGTTTTAATGTTAGATGGCGTGCAGAGCTATTTTCAACCCATACAATGGGATTTTGTCAATATTAACACCAGCACTGATGTGTTTCATCCCGGTTTAGTCATATAATTTAGTTTACAGCTCAAAAAAACACATTTTACAAAGCAAAGAATCAACAGAATTATGGGATATGCTAGCTTAGCAACGAGAGGTATGGAACTAACAACTGGGGTTTGGCCATAGCAACCATCCATGTGGAAATAGAATCGGCAGTTTGTCCTGTAAGTTAAGAAAAGACTTGCTGTATGGCAGGAGGAAGTACTAGAAATAATGCACTTCGAGGTGTCCGCTTTTCATAGTGGCCACATTATCACCTCGAACATGCCTTATTTTCTGCTATACAAATCCGTGTCATCCATTATCCCTCACATAATTCATATTTTTTTGCTGCCCAGTAATGGTCATTTTTTATATACATATATTAGTAATTTTTTTTTAAATAGTTTTGGATTCTTGCAGTATTAAGTTGGGAAAGATGGTTGCAAGGCAGTGGCGTCTAAGATTTAAAACTATTTTGATGGCTCCATGTTTGGTAAATTTACCTGCATCCCACTGGAAATCCAAATTCAATATAGTGGAAGTTAACTTTCTGAAGTTAAAAAAGGATTACATGATAATTAGCATAACATCACCGATTAGCATATATACATTATATATATTTAAAAAAAACTCCTCTCGAGCTTTCTCCATATATGTGGTCGAATGTAAGAGTCATTATGAAATCTTTAAAATCCAGTCAGTTGCATAAAGACATTTGACAGTTCGAGGGCACTGGGCAGTGTTCAGCCAAGTTAGGTCTAGTATGTGTAAATAATTGTTCACTTTGGTCTCACTCAGTGAAAATGTCTCTGTAATGTTATGTAAGCCATTTTTGTCTTCTGGTGTTGGCATAGTTTTCTCACACACACACACACACACACACACACACACACACTCTCTCTCTCCCAACACACACACACACACACATGCTCTTGTCTTCATTCTTATTTACCCAATGTGATTGCAGCGGTTTGTCAGAATAAGACTGGGGAGATTGTGCGTGTGATCACCTAAAAAGAAGAAATAGAAAAAAAAAACAGGAAATTTGCTGTATAGTGTACTGTCAGTCTGTCAGCTTGATAACACCCCTCTTGGTAAATCCCCATTAACAAAAGTCTTTCAGCAATCCTGTATATGAAAATAATTTAGAACTTTATAAAGACAAACCGAGAGCATCTTTTTGTATTGCAATAACACTGTACAGTTCGACTTGTACCATATCTAGGAAAGCATGTGTTTTAAGCTTTTTATCTGTTCAACTTTTTCAAAGAATGATATGTTATTTAACACGCTGCTGGATTTAACATGTGAGTGATGTAAATGTCAGCATGCTCTGTATTCTGCTTCCTTGTGCTTCGCTGCTGTACATGCCTTGGGCTAAGCACTGTATTTTGAAGCTACACTTGAAATCACTATGGGCTTGATAATTTAAATACAAAAATAAACAATAGGGACGCGAGAATATATAACACTGTACAATGGTCTTTTGTGCCTTTTAAAAAAATGTATGTAATTTACTCAAGACAATCCTGCAAAGCTTGTATACGACCAAAATATTAAAGGAATTGGGGAAGGACTCATGCAGTCTCTCTTTTTTTTCTGTCAAGTCTGCATCATCATTAAAGCACCTATTATTACAGGGCTGAATCTAATAATGTGGATGATGCTGTATAGTGTCTGTCAGTTTTTCCTTAGTTATACAAGCCTAGTTTAGTTTACCCAGAGCTGTTGAACTCAAAACCGAATGAGCTCCAGTCTCTGTTTTTTCATACACATACAGTATTTCCCACTGATTGTATTGCTTTGATTAAATTGCTGTTGTTAAATAATATTGAAGTTCTGCAATCAGATGACTTAATTAGTTACTATGATCACGAGCACTAGATGTACTTTGTAATGGCATTATTCAAACAAAACGTATTTCTGACTTTTGTAGGACCTCCATGAAGAGCATCATGCGGTTACGCCCCCCCAGACAAGACCAAAGCGAGTGGAATTCCTGTCCGGGGTGTTGACCTTCGGGGTGCCTCGAGAGGAGGACAGAGAAGGCCACGGCTCTGGCAGTGAGGGGAGCCCCAAGAGCAGCGAGGGCAGCCCAGAGAATGCCGCCTCCACCTTGCTGGCCCCCCCGCACAACAAAGACCACGACCAGGAGGACGCGTCACGCACGCTGGTGCTGGCCTCCCCGGCCAACGGGTTGGTCTCCCCAGGCGACGGCTTGGTCTCCCCAGGCGACGGCCAGGCTACCTTCACAGCCCTGACGCCGCAGAGCGAGCGGCCACCGCCCTACGAGTCGGAGCCCGGAACGCTGTCATCCATCATCAGGTCCGACCCCCGGCCTATTATCGCGGTGCCAACTGTTAGCATGGTGTCGGCCTCAGGAGGCACCTCCTCGCCACCGTTCACCAAAGTGGAGCGCACCTTCATCCACATCGCCGAGACGTCACACATGAATGTCATGACGGCGAGACACCAGCCCCCAGGCTTGGAGGAGGAGCCAGCGGCAGAGCCTCACGAGTCCGATGAGGAGAGGAGAGAGAAGATGAAGGGTGAGAGCGATGGTGAGGAAGAAGAGAGCAGAAGTGAAGAGGTCTTACGAAAAGAAGAGGAAGAGGAAGATGGAGAGGACGGTGAGGAAGGAGAAAGCAGAAGTAAAGAGGTCTTACGAAAAGAAGAGGAAGAGGAAGATGGAGAGGACGGTGAGGAAGAAGAAAGCAGAAGTGAAGAAGTCTTACAAAAGAAGAAGAAGAAGAGGAAGATGGAGAGGACGGTAAGGAGGAGAAAGAAGAAGACATCAAGAGTGAGACTGAGGAACACAGGGGGTTAGAGGTGGAGGAGAAAGATGAAGAAAGGCCTGACAGTGAGGAAGAGATAGACAGAGTTGATGAACATAAAGACATTGAGTGTGATGCTGTGGTCCTGGAGGGGCAGGCAGAGAACCTAGAGGAGGAAATATCAGAGAAAGCCCCGGACGGTGAGAGCGAGAGCGAGAGTGAGAAAAGTGCAGAGAGAGAGAAAGAATGCAAAGAGAGCATCTCAACTCGCCAGGGGGCGGAACTAGAGCACATGCCTCAGGCAGCTGTCCAATCAGACCCTTCCATTCTAAATGCAAAGGAACCCATGGTGCTGAACGTTCTAGAAGCCAGTGCAGAAACTGATTTAGAGACGAAACCAGAAGAGGGGGCACCATGTGGTCAGCAGGACCCGGACGCTGATCAGGAAGAGGTGTGTGCAGTCCCTGCTACTGGCACAGAGAGAGAAGAGGAGCTGAAGGAAGGGGCGTGCCTGGATGGTGAAACGCCACCGCTGATTGGTGCAGAGACGAAAGGGGAGGAAATTGAGGCCAGTGTCCCTTCCAGCCGCCAGCGCAGGAGTCGGATTCCGGTGCCAGTATCGGAGGAGGATAGTGGTTCTGACCGATCCTCGCACAGAGGCCACGGCTCCCCACATCACCTGAAGACCAGGCGCCCCCACCTGGCACGGCTGGTCCTGGAGCGCAGGCAGAGCCGCCACAGGCAGCCGGGCCCCCCCTCCTCCCCGAGCCTGTCCGCCACGGCCTCTGAGGATGACACTCACCAGTCCGATGAGTCTACCAGAGGTGCCAGAGACAGGGGCAGGCCACGGGCTGCAGAGGGGCAGAGGAAAAGCAGGATCCCCAGGCTGGTCACCCCAGTGAGGAGACCCTCGTCGCCACCAGTGGCGACTCCTGCTGTATCCCCCCACCCTCAGACAACGAAAGCAACCTCCTCTCTGCGCCGGTTAGTGCACCATACGCCTTCATTTGAAGTCTGTAGAAGCCTAAATGGCACTCAATGACACCTGTGACAATCACCATTCACTGTTATCTGAGTTTGGTGTCATTAGTGCTTGCTAGATCACACACAATACCTCCAAACTAGTACAGTTACCTTACAGTACACCTAAATGTGCTTCATTTTATCCAAAGTTGCTTAAAAACAGAATGTATAAATGTAAATATAATGTAAATGTTTAATGACTTACCTTGGTGCATCCATGTTAAAGGTATGTTTTCTTCTCTTCTGCAGTAGACTACGGAAGGCCTCCAGCATGGGCGGCCCGTCCACCAGGACACAGCCCTGTCCCTCTCCGGCTCCGCAGAACCGCCCTCTCGCTGCAGCAGGCCCCGCCCTGCTTCGAGGGAACCGCAGTGGCGGGCGTGGAACCTCCCGGGCCTCCGCGGCCTCCGCGGCCTCCCCAGCCTCGCGCAGCGTCAGCGCCTCCCCACGCAGTAACGCCTCCTCCCGCACCGACAGCCCCTCCCCTCAGCACCACAGACGCCAGCCGCCAACCAGTGAGGGAAGGAGACAGCCTGTCGCGCCCCGCCCAACCTCCACCCCCCCTCCCAAAACCAGAACCCATGAGCCTGCCTCCCACAGGAACAGGCCACTCCCCTCGGCAGCCACGCCTGGGAGAGGGAAGCGAGAGGGACGGGAAGGGAAACCTACCGGCAGATAATAACCTCACACCCAGCCATAGGTCACAACCCACTCAACATCTGCATTACCACAGCACTGGGCAAAGTCCCAGGCAAAATCAGTCACCACCACCAGACATCCTCACAGAAGACAGACCTCACCAGACCTGACCAAACGATAGGGAGTCAGGGTGGTGATGTCATCTGTCACCACGGGAACTGCTGCAGCTGCTTTACCAATCCAGATGTGGACAATATTTGCCATGCACACAAACGCATACCTTACATACAGTTGTTACCTTGGGTGAGTGTTTGCCTGAGCGAACGTGCTTGTGTGTGAGAGAAACTGATGGGAGTGTGTTTGACAGCTCAACACACCTCACTTGCCTTAATGAAATATGCTTTGTATTGGAACTCCACTGTCACAAATGCTTCCAGTAGAAATAAGTCATCATGTCATCCATATGATCATCACAACCCATATTATGGCAGATCACGATCCTTATTAATCATTTATCTGAAAATCAAAGCACTTTCCTGTTCTCTAAGCGTGATCTAATTTTATTTGAATGTTAATCTAATATTTATTTTATTTTTGTCTCCTAAATGATTCATGTTTTTCACCAGTTCATATAGCCAGTCCAGACTCTCAGATCTCCCATTTAAATTGAGAAGAATTGATAATGATAGCTTTTACGTATTACTTGAAAACATTTTTCAACAGATCATACAGCTTTGAAATTCAGATTAACGTAACAAGCTATTCCAATACGTATCTGGAGGTATACTCTGCAAATAGCCATAAGGATTATAAACCTCTGCCAAATATCACCAATCTGATATGATGATGTATGCAAACTGTCTTTCTTTAAAAGTGCTTGGTATTTTGACACAGATGGTAAACAAGACAAGGTTGGACACGTCCTCTAAAAGACTGCATTGCTTATCACAAATTCATATCAGTTATTCATACCAAGCATACCTAAATTATACTGAAATATCCATACTGTACATAAACACTGCACACACAGAACACACTGCAAAATCTATCCAAGTATCTGAGGTGGGAAAGCTAAATTGTGCTCATCGTGTGATGTCAGTCCTTTATCAAAGCTATATTCCTGTCATGTCATCAAGTACTTTCCTCCTATTGGTCCATCAGTTCAACAGCAGCAGACCAGCACTCCCCAGAGAGCCGACATGCCTTTGGATACTTGCTTTTGGTGTTTGATAATCATTTACTATAGATCTGTAGTCTATAGAGGAATTTCTTGAAATTAAAAATGTTATTAGTTTTTTTATTCAGTAATCCAAACTGAGAGGGACAAAAAAAAACCATAAGTTTTCCATATGTTTCTGTATTTATTTTTTGAAGTCTTTGAAAATGCTTTGGTTAATCACACAGCAAGCTGTGATTGCTATGACAACCAAATCGCACGACTCTGTTAATTGAAACAGTGGGACATTAAGCTTTATTTGTGTTTCAACTGGCAAGAGCAAAAATACTGTAATGGGTCCACAACACTTCACCTCTTCTCTGCTCATCACACAAGAGTAAGAAACACAAAGAGATACATACAAGCCGATGCCCAGTTTCAGCAGAACACAGTCAAAAGCCAGTTTTGTGTGCTAGAGATAGGATGTGTGTGTGAGAGATTTGAAATATGACAACAAAAGCCTTCTTCCCGATTGGTTTCATTTATGAGTCTTCACATTCTGATGTAATAAAACGCCAAATAGGGTTACGCACTACAGAACGCTTAAGTAACCTTTGGGTAACATGTCTGTGCTCGTGGCCCAGAACAAGCATTAGGTTTGACACTTGAACTGAGGGATTAACTCAAATGGAATGATTCAGTACTGCCCCCAACAACCCCACACACCCTAACTCGCAACGGCTACACAGGAATATCAGTAATTATTTGAGATGTGCTAAGGCTTGGTCTCAGCCATGTACGGAGGTAAAAAAAACAACATCATCTTGTCAGTGAAACATTTCTTTAAGCAAGCTTGATATGTATTGATGTGTACTTGACATGTAACGATAAACCAATAAAGATAAACAACTACAGGGTGACAAGTTAAAAAAAAAGAGAGGTATGTGTATTGAAATGTCCTGTGAATGCATTTTTGTCATCCATACCTTATAATGATAGATGGAAGATGGGTGTAATTCATCAACCAGGCTGGGAAAGTGGAGGGTGAGAATCAGTGTAGATGGCTCAGTCTCCCTGGGTCTTACACTGTGGCCCAGAGTCTAGAGATGGGAACAGAGAGATGATGTCATAGGAGGGCAGAGATGGTGTCACAGGAGAGCAGAGATGGTGTCACAGGAGAGCAGAGATGATGTCACAGGAGAGCAGAGATGATGTCACAGGAGAGCAGAGGCGGTGTCACAGAAGAGCAGAGATGGTGTCACAGTTACTCCTCCTTTCGTCTTCAGTGTCATGAACATACGTTCTCTCCTCTACGGGACTCGTTGACACAGGACGGACATTGCATGAATGTGTGTTTCATAATTAATTCATTACTGAATATCTGCTTCTATTAATGACCTTTCTGACAAGTTATCTGGTTTATCAAAAGGTTCCGGTCAATAAAAAGCTCCATTGATTCATTTGAGGTGACTTCAGGGTTTTTCTTCTGAATCTCCAACAAAGAGTCTGTCTCCATTGAAAACATTCTGTAATAATCTAGGACCCCAGCTTCTAGAACTTTTCACTGGGTGTGTCTGTAATTAAGCCTGTTTTTATGGGTTCAGGGGTTTCTTTATAGTCATCAGACAGATTGTAAAGGACAATTCTCCCAAACCAATGGCGGAATAGGTGTCCGAAGGTTTCAACGTGTTTGTCTCTTTGCGCTTTGCTGAAAAATAATATTTATTAAAGCACCCTTCTTGGTACAACCATAATTAATCTGACTTCATGTTAATTAGTCTGACCCCACTCAATTAGGAACTCAGCCTTAGCTCCTGGCTTTTAATGTATATTGCTACCCATTAGGTAGGCTGACCGAGGGTCATTTCTTTGGATGCCTACAGTCTATTTTGATAAATACCCCTCTTACTTTTTAAGAAAACCAGAGACAGAGGATAGAGATAAGAACACCAGCAGGGGTGTGAGAACGTCAACGAAATAGAACTATGCAGTTCTAGAATGTTTGTTAGAGGCACCATAAAACAACATCTAACTCACACCTAATTAGTAATTAAAAGTGGAAGAAGGCCATCCAATCCAAAGATTCCCATCTTGCCGTACAAGATGATAATTTTTTTCTGTGGGGCTCTATTAAAGCTCAATGCTTACATGTCTCTGAACTGTAGACCATCCTATGAAAACATAATATAACTATAACAGTTAAGCATAAATAAACCTATTTTACGCTTGGTTGTGCATGTTTAGTGAAGAGAGAAAAAAGCAATGCAATACCCATTACTGTTCTCAATGAGCTGTGCCTCTATTAGGAGGTTTATTACAGCTCTGAATATTACTGACTAAAACCTTGGGGGAAATGCAGCTCTTCAGATGGGTGATGTTTTTAAAACTACTGCTCCGGTGGAGCACCTCTATGAGTGCAAAGGTGAAGAAAGGTTAGTGCTAGCTCTGTTACTTTTTCACCAAAGTTCTATGGCTCAGAATTAACAGATGAACACTACTCTGAACAAAGTTTGATAGGTTCAGTGAATGATGGACCATTTGTTAGACAGTGCTGAAGACAACGAGGATCAATAATTGTCTTTCACTCAGAAAATCATTCAGTGAAAGGTCATAGGTAATTCTAAGCAGTTCTAAGAAGAGATTGTGGATGTGAGAAGTCAGAGATTGTGGAAGGCACAGCAGAAAAGTCTATATAAAAGATCAGCTTCATTGAACACCATGTTTACACTGTTGAAATGCTTAAAGATGCACTTCATGATTGGACTGATGCTGTTTTAGGAGGGGAATCATGGGGGAGCTCTGCTGGAGAGCCACAGCTGCTGAGGACTCTTTGGCCAGTGTAGTGCACCCCAGCTCTCTGTGTTGGGTCATATGAGCAGACCGATCAAAACAAGACAACATCACTGGAAGAATCCTTTGATTTGCACTCAACACTTTCTCTCTGGGAACCACATAAAGAATGCCACATGTGACTTGAGAGGGACCTTTGGTGTTAGTGAGAACACACTGGAATTAGGGGGCTTAAACAGGGGCCACACAACAACACAGGTCAGGGCGAGTAGAGCCTGATCGCGAAACTGTTTATAGTGGAAATAATTCAGTTCAGTAAAGTTGGTTTCATTTGTTTGTCCTTCATGCAAGCAGAAGACTGAACAGTCTTGCTGGACTCAAGTGATTTAATGTCAATCCACTTCCAAGTCCCTTCGACTGCGACAAAGCCGCTTTGATCCTGATCCATATAACACAATAGGCTCCAGTGTTAATCAAAGCACGTGCATGCTTTCTCTCTCTCACACACAGAGACTTCTAACCATTTTTTTATACCGACCAAACAACTTGACATGCACACACACAGACACCTTGGCACAGTAGCCCAGTTTGAAGTGGGAAAAGGGTGAGAGCCAGAGGTGCCAAAGGTGGAGGAGGTGGAGGAGGAGGAAAAGAGGGGTGGTCCGAGACATTCACCCAGGTTTTGACTCTCCACCCCCCCCTCACTAGAAGAGGCCACTCTCCCTGCAGGAAACCTCTAGCAGCTGGTCATCCCGCTGAGCAGGTCTCTGCGGTGCACTTCAGAGTTCTCCCCTCCAGAGAGGACGAGGGAAGGAGAGGGACGCTGGACGGCACTGTACTGTTTGGTGTAGGTGGTTAGGGAGATTACTTCTGACAAGCCACTGGACCCTTGGACCACAGATTTGCACCTGCATCAGTGCACCAGCTTAACAAGATCCTCTTCCTCCATAAACACATCTGACGACCAGGAGACCAAGCCTGGTAGCAGTCAGTTCAGAGCTGAAGATATCTGCGTGAAGCTTAAGTTCCAGTATACAACCGTACCGCCCAACAGGTGACTGTTTCATATTTCTGTACATTTCAATTATTCAATACATTAGTTTTTCCTGTTATGAAAAAAACTGATCAAATGTTGTTTGAGATGTGAGCAGCTTGTTACCTAACAGTGCACAGAGAAAATGTTCATATTAAATATGACATAATGCGTTGTATGTACAACCAGATTTCTTCATACACTACATGCATGTCACTCTCAAAGAACTTATGCTATCAGTCAATTATTAGAGTGCATTTTTCCATGGATGACATATAAATATAAACATGAACTTAAAATTCAGCACCAAAGGGTAACTGTGTCATACCATTTATCAGCACTGACTATGTATGCATGTATGTATGTATCTGTGTATCTATGTATGTATGTATGTATGTATGTATGTATGTACTAGGGGTGGGAATCTCTTGGCACCTCACGATTCGATTCGATTCCGATTCAGTGGTCAACGATTCGATTCTAAACCGATTATCGATTCTAAACCGATTATCGATTCAAAACCGATTATCGATTATCAATTCTAAACCGATAAAACGATTATCGATGCATGTCGATTTTTAAAACATTTGAGTTTGCTACTCAGAGTCTCAAATCACTTCCTACTTTGTGTTTGATAATTAAAGAAAATCAACAGATGAATTACCTTCTCTATTTTTTATTAGAGAAAAAGCTTTTCCTTGTCACAATTATGACTTTCAATGAACAATGCAATAATCGATGCAGCTTGCATTTCAACACAAAATGGATGTGTAAAAATATATATATATATTTATTTATTTTTATTAAAAAATCGATTATGAACTTTTCTGAATCGAGACAGAATCGTTCTAGAGAGAATCGAGAGAAATCAAAAAATCGATTTTTTTCCCCACCCCTAGTATGTACGTATGTATGTATGTATGTATGTACGTATGTATGTATCTGTGTATCTATGTATGTATGTATGTATGTATGCAAGACTAGATGTTAGTTTGAACAGAAACATAACTTCTTGAGCAACCCTTAGCTCAACCTGGATAAACTTGTGTACTTACCCTCTCAAATTCATATCGATGAGAAAAATATGGAGCCCAGATATCCAAGGTAAATCTTACGTCCTATTCTATACGCCTTTTGAAGTGGCTCATATTAGATGTGGGAAACTGGTGGACTAAAATTAATTGATGGTGACTGTGGGTACGTTTAAGTAACAAAAACTGGGGGGGAGAAGATGAGTGTAAAAAAGCATTCTAAGAGACAAATAATCATCTGATATATTAACTGACATCTAATTGATTTGTGGGGCAGGATGAGGTTTGAGAGCATCCTGGCAGAGACGGATGGATTTGGACGATTTCAGATCGCCCTCATCACACTGATGGTGATCCCCCGCATCACGCTACCCTGTCACTTCCTGTTAAACAACTTCATAGCAGCCACACCGCCACATCACTGTGACATCAACCATCATCTGCATACTGAGGGCGTCTTTGGGAGTCTCACTGGTGAGCAGATACTGGCTGTCAGTATTCCAGCGAAGGCAGACGGGACACCCTCTTCCTGTCTTATGTACTCAGAGCCCCAGTTCCACCTGCTGTCCAACTCTTCCAACGCCACTGACCTTCCCACAGAACGATGTCGGAATGGATGGGCGTATGACAACAGCACTTTCAAAAGCACCCTGGTTACAGAGGTATATCCATCAGTATCTCTGTCTCCTTTTCACTCATAATGTCCAGCTGCTACATATAACCCTGGAAAATAGACCGTACAATTCCATGTGGTCATTTCAGGAAGTATCATTTCATCTGCATTCAGTTTGACGTTGCATGAAAATATGCATTCATGCCAAGACATAAACAAAGGTATAAGACATCAAAGCCAGCATGTTATTCTTCCGATCTCCTGGTCTTTATCTCACTTCTTTCTCCACCTCCTCTTTTTCTTTATTATATTTGTTTTGTCCTATTCAGTATGATCTGGTCTGCGATAAGAGAGGGCTGACAAAAGGCTCTGCGACCATCTTTTTCGTTGGAGTCATGCTTGGGGCAGTATTCTTTGGTGTCCTCTGTGACAAGTAAGGAATTATTCAGTTACCCTTCAAAAAATGTAATGGCAAACAAATATTACCCTACGTGTTCTGAGGTACTGAAAACATGTCTTTGAGGATTGTGGTTAAATAGTATGCTACATCATGATAGTATTTTTGGGGTTCATAGGTTTTTACTTGTTCATAAACTCATTATGAATTTTTCCAGGTATGGTCGCAGGAGTATGTTACTGGTGTCCTACATCTCGGCTATCATATTCAGTCTGATCAGTGCCCTATCAAACAGCTACATCATGTTTGCTGTGTTTCGATTCCTCACTGGCTTTGGAATAACAGGAATTAGCATTATTTCCATTGTCCTCAGTGAGTATGCCTGTGAACTGTACCCTAGGCCTACTAGGTTATGATACATTTGTGTTCCAAATCCATTTACACAATGAAATGTACAATCTTTGTATAACAATAATTGACATTTCATCTTAACAGGGTTTGTATGCTCTAAGATGCATACAATTTAATTTGTTTTATTGGACAGACAAGACAACACTAGGCTTGGCAGCAGGTGCTGACAAAAACCCGTGGAGCACAGGTTTATTACTTACGTGAGAAGCATAGGCTACCTGCTTGTCTAAATCTCTGTAAAATGATGTAGTGGTATGAACAGAGACACACATAAATAGCTAATCGATACCACCATAATTAAAAAAGGTAATCAAATGTTATGCTATCTTCCTAGGCACAATGTGAAATCAAATGGACGGTTAGGTTACTACGGTGTCTAAACTTAATGCGATCCGCTTTTGAACAATTAAGATATCTGAAAATAATTGTGTACATTCCCATTGTGCATTTTCGGTTGGGCAAGCAGTCGCAGTTGGCAAGAATGTATGCATCATAGACATAGCATTCATGGACTGTTTAAAAAAGTTTAATGGGATCCATTTTGTAGTCTTTGTATGTATGGGAACAAATTAATGGCAAAGGTGGGAGGCGCCATTTCCCTGGAAACATTCAGATTTGCACATGAATTTTACAAAGTACTCTAACCTAGCCCAGCAGAAATGGCCAGTTGGCTGCGTTACAGTGCAAACCTGCATATCAATGTAGTAAGGAAATTGCACTAAAATCACATGCCGATTTGTTGTTGTATAGGCTACAATGCATTTATCCTACACTGTTTGCGATAAGGCTACAAACACACTGCTTTGGCTCAAATCATACCACTTGTCATCTCGTGAAACCAAAACAAACACACTCCACGAAAGATTTTTTTTTTATTATCTTTTTAGTACAAAAATAGTTCAGAGAACACTCTTGGGTAACAGGACTGCTTTAACGTAATCCAACAAACAACAAACAAGACAAACTAACTGAACCCTGCACTGAACAACAGCAGAATAACATACTGTCCGCTGACAACGTGTCCCTCAGCTCACTCTCACTCACTTGAGTAGGGACAATAGCGACGAGTGTGAGCTTTATCCCCCGTTGCCTCACAGGAAGGACACACGTAGCTCCTCAAAATAGGACAAAGTACCTTGCCATCTCTTGCTTTCAGTTTATGACTGAGGTAGACATCAGCAGCTTCCCCGTTCTGTCGACAAAATCCACAACCGTCCCGTGAGCTCCGACTGCCGCTGCTGCAAGCTGACATGCTGCTCTCAGAACTGTAGTGCGTTGATGAACGTTTTTGCTCATTGGCTGGCTGTCCGATATCAACCACCGGTAGGCGCTGCTGTTGAAAGTCATGAGGTTTATTAGTCTTCGGTCTCTCATTGAGGTGTTCCACAACTGCCCCGAGTTGAAGATAATCTCTCCACATATTAAAAAATCCGTTCAGTGGAATATCCTCAGACATATCTGTAAATGGTTGAGGCATTTAGTCACTATAAGGGGAATGTGAGGGAGCACCTTTTAAATAGTCCATGCACCCTACCTGTCTGCTAACTTCATACAATGTAGCATTTCTTGCAGTCTGGCCGTCTCACCCTGTCTCGTCCTTAAAAGTTTTTTTGCAACACTTCATGGATGGGTCAATCATGCTGTTTCAAATCTTGCTATAACCCAATTTTAACAAATGCATCTTGAGACGTAAATGGGTTGGCCTTAGAATAAACAAATGTAAAAGAACTACTAGGCTACTCAGCCAACCTTGTCAACATGACATATTAATAACTCCTGTCTGTAGACTAGGCAACTGTATCAAAATACAATCAACTCTATTATAGGCGAATGTCTTATTCTATTCTATACTATATAATGTATTAACAGTGGTGCTGAGACAAACATATTTTAAACTCAGAAAGACTTGTTTTCATTTTTGTTACGTAGGTGCCCAAATATCTTTGCTTTAAAGGCCAATCTGTTAAATGTGGGTTCATAGAAGATGTTGGCAAGTGAGATTTGGCTCTTGGGGAAGACGAGGAAAATCGGTCAAATAGCAGCGGAGTTTTGATTAAGTCGATTGCTGACGACTTTTACAATGTTTCATTTGCCATATGCTTGTGGCATTTATGATGACCTTTAGGTCAGTCTTCCTGGAGACAAAGGAAACACTCATCATACAGACAGCGTGCCAGTTTGTCAGCAGGATATGTGATCATATTATGCTACAATGTTTCAGTCCTAGACGTGCTGTCTGGGAAGGTAGCAAAGAGTGTTAGTATTTTGTGTTGTGCATATAGTGGTTCCCGAAGTTTTTACAGTCCCGCACCCCTTCAGACATTCAATCTCCAGCTCCGTACCCCCCCCCCCCCCCGTTTTCCCCCCATGTTTGCCGCCACGCCCCCTCCCCCGCGCACATATTCATCCTATAACACTTGAAACTGAAATTGTCAGGGTAGGTCACTAACCGCCGCTGCCACGCCCCCTCCCCCCACGCACACATTCAGCCTATAACACTTCAAACTGCCAGGGTAGGTCACTAACCTACCTGTAGCTATTTTTGGCAGTGTAATTATTTCGCTGAATATGGGTATACATGAGTATTTTTGGCAATGCGACTTGGCTATTCGGACTTTTTAAGATGTCATGTCTATTTATAGCTCAGTTTGAAAATGTCAAGGGCTTTTTCAATTTGAAAACGCAAATCAAATGTTCTTCCCGCGTACGCCCTGAACCACTTCTTGGGAGGTAATGTACCGGGATGCACCTACTATTATGCTTATCTTCCCAGCCAGACCGTTTTACCTAAACAAGGGGTTTGAGAACACCTCGACTAATAGCCTACTCCGTTGCTGAAGCACTAGACAGCCCAGCATGCACCACTTTGCGTCACCCTCACACTCTCCTGATCCACTTGTAACAACTGCAAATAAAACACTTGACTTGAACGCCGACTCTTGGAGGCTGTGTTCTATAATGGTAAACAGGGCAGGATCGTCTGTTTGGGAACTTCTCTTGGGATATTGACTATATGACTTATTCAGTGATATTCTAACGATAAGCCAAACTGTGTAGATCGGTCTTAGGAACATTGTCATGTCTTTCTGTGAAAATCCAAATACTGTGAAGTGTGATGTAATAATCAACAGTCAGTAAAAGACAACATTGTTAAACTGATATTATAAAGAGATACATATTTGAAAACACTACACATAACCTAATTGGACTGAATGCAAATGTTAACTTAAGAAAACATGATTGAGCCAGTGAATCATTAAATCAAATCATAAAAAAAAAAAATAACACCAACAACAATGATTATTCCAGGATACAATTCAGCAGGCTATGTGTAATTAAGCCATTCTTCTATAAATCTTTTGACACCTCAATTCCATTTCTAGCGCAAAACAATTCTGAGCAGTTGAGTGTTTCACAGACTTCTGTTTAACCCTTAGTTTTAAAGTCAAATATCGTTTTGCAACACAAAGTCTTTAAAGTCATTTTTGTTGGTTTTGTACCCTTTTCTTTTGTTCAGGTTTCAGCACTCACTGAACCATCTAATCTGGTTTCTATGTACATTGTATGTTTTGTCCTCCAGGTGTGGAGTGGGCAGATATAGAGCATCGGACATTTATTGGCGTGTTTGGAAGTGTATCCTGGACGCTAGGCAACATGATGCTTGCGGGAATTGCATACTTGGTCCCTGACTGGAGAATGCTGATTATCACGGTCACCGCTCCTCTAGTGCTCGCAATCATAACTTGGTGGTAAGAGCACTAAACATGTGACATAATACAGAGTATATAGGATTAAACATTAGCCCTTGTGATAAGCCCTGTTTCAGTTTGTGGTGGTACCAGTGGTGCCCTTTGCAAACCCTTAACAAATATCAGTAATCTGGTTTATATCTTTCATTACGATTTGAACCAACACTATTCTTATTTGGGTCACACTTTATTTGGATGGTCCCCTATAGTCTATCTACAGGTGCTCAGATTATAAACAAACTATCTGCTGAAACTCTATAAACTACAATTTGATTGAGGTTAGGGGTTTGGTTTGGTTAAAGTGTCCAACAGGAGCGGAAAAGGGGGTTCGCCTACACTGAGGCCCTGAGGAGGAAGATGAGGAAGAGGAGGTAGAGGTGATAGGCATGTGATAAGGCTTGAGGAGAGATACATGAAAAGTGGGGTGGATTCTGTGATGAGGGGGAAGCTGCAATTTGTAGGTGACGGGATTTATCTGTTGAGTGATGGTGAAGGGGCCAATAAAACTCGGCCAAGGGGAGGAATTGGCTCAAGCTGTACTGGTGGCCTGTGGATGGTAGCCAGACTCATGGACACACCTAGGCGTGAGAAAAAGGCCCTCCAGAAACGTGAGATGATTTGAGGTCCACGGTCAGAGACCACGGCCTCGGGGAGTCCAAAGTGATGGAAAACATGGGTAAAGAGGGCTGTTGCTGCCACCGTGGGGATCCGTCTCATAGGGATGAGCTTACACGATTTGGAGAAACGGTCAACAACAATGAAAATGCAGGTTGGAGCTTACTGGCTGGCAGATGGCGGGGGGTCTTGGACATCCCACATTCTGCACACCCGGTGACGAAACTTCTGACGGCGTCCGCCATGCCAGGCCACCAGTAGCGCTCCCAGAGCAGAGATAGGATCTGATTGGCTCCGTGGTGACCAGTGCCCAGGGAGGTGTGTATGGAGTCGATCACCAGGGTGAGAAGGATACTGAGGGCGGGGGTGCCCGGGGGGAGGATCTTCAGCCTAGACTTGGGCTATCTGATCCTCCAGGGCCCATTGAATACACAAATACACGAGGAGAGACGATCACATGTGGTGGGAGGATGCTTGCGGGATCATCCGACCCCTCAGCATCCCTGTGGTTCCTGGAGAGTGCATCAGCAAGCTCATGTTTGGGCCCTGGACGATAAGAGATGGTGAAGTGAAAGCGGGTAAAGAAGAGGGCCCATCTGGCTGGTCGGGGGTTAAGTCTCCGGGCCTATATATTCAAGATTCTTGTGGTCCGTGAGTATGGAGAAGGGATGCTGCGCCCCCTCGAGCCAGTGGCGCCACTCTTCTAGGGCCAGCTTGATGTTTGCTGGGGTGAATTTCCTGGAATAGAAGGCGCATGGATGGAGACATGGGGGCTTACCTGATCTTTGGGTTAGGGTTAGGGTTAGGGTTATACAGTATACAGTATTAGCTGCATATACGATCATCATGGAACAACATATATCCATGACCTAATCAAATGGAAAGAGAGCATAATGAAGACATAGAAGAGTGAGATGAGCCACAGGTACAGAGAAAGTGAGACAGAAAAAGAGGAAAGACAAAGATGCTTACAAAACATAAACAAGACATGTTATTGTCACAAAATCTCTAACAGTCTGGTACCCACCCAGCAGACAGGAAAGAACTTCAAATCTACCATACTAGAATATTTAAAACCTAGATATATACAATCAAACAGTGGCCATTCATGTCATATTACATCTAGAATCATCATAATAGGATTCACTCATCCTTTATTTTCAACATCATATCAAGTTTTAAAACAAATAGCATGTCAGATATGTTGAGCAGATTAACCATAATTGAACAAGTGGTTGTTAGAGTATTGTGATGTGTTCATTTGTGGCTGGGGTGACAGGTGGATCCCGGAATCAGCCCGCTGGCTGATAGCCAATGGGAAAACAGAACGAGCTCACTACTTCCTGCAAAGGTGTGCCACCATTAACGGCAGAAAAGAATTCTCCTCCAGAATTAAGCCAGAGGTGAGAGTCTTGACTTGCCAAAAAAAAAACTCTCTTTGTTCTATAAACCATTCTTGTTCCATGCTTCTCAAACTGATTGTTATATTTCTGGTTAGACTTTATCGAGTGTTGTAGCAGCGGACCACCAGAACCGCAGCTTCACATATCTGGACCTCATCAAGACCCCTCGCATGAGGAGACTGACTGTGCTCACAGGCATTGTGTGGTAAACTATGTGAATGCCCTGAGTGAGTGAATGAATGCTGTTTTAATAAATAACTTGAAAAGCCCCGTTTCACATCTCATGTATGTCCTAGGTACGGAGTTGCATCTACATACTATGGCATCAGTTTGAACATCACTGGCTTTGGACTGGACCTTTACCTGACCCATTTTATCTATGCATCTATCGAGCTTCCCGCCAAGTTTCTCATCTATTTCAGTCTGAATATCATTGGCCGCAGATACAGCCAAGCGGGCACCCTTCTGCTCACAGGGATATGCATCCTGATAAACATCTTCACCCCCAAAAGTAAAAGTAGAAAATATTTCATGCAATGTATGTTTACTTCAACCAATGACATAGAAATGGAATGATGGTTGGTGTGTGTGTGTATGGGTTTTAGGTTTTTGGATGTTTCGCACCATTGTAGCAGTGTTGGGAAAAGGTCTTTCTGAAGCTTCCTTCACCACAGTCTTCCTCTACACTACGGAGTTGTTTCCCACAGTGGTCAGGTGAGCAATTCCGCTTTCGGTTCAGTAACACAGAGATAATTATCTCACATTTTTGTGACTGATGAAATCAAGTTCAAATTGAGAAATTAATCTGACTTGCGTTGTTGTTGTGTCTACAAAAACAGACAAAATGCTGTTGGCTACACCAGTTTCATGGCTCGTCTGGGTGCCTCCATCTCGCCTCTCATCATGCTGTTGGAGGATGTGTGGAAGCCTCTCCCTGAGGTGGTGTTTTGCTCAGTGGCCATCGTGTCTGGACTAGTGGCTTGGCTTCTACCCGAAACCAACAATGCACGGCTGCCTGAGACCATTGAAGACATTGAGCAAACCAGGTGCTCTCAGAATCAAAATTCATCCTCTAGGGCATATCTATAATTCTATAGGCCAAATACAATGCAAGCCAACTTTACCTAATAATACCAATATTCATTTTGTATTGTGTCACAGTATTAATTTAGCTATAACACACACCTTCAAATACAATCTAAATACATATATATTATATAATAATAATTATATAATATTATAAGCACTTTGAGCTGCATTGTTTTGTATGAAAGGTGCTATACAAATAAAGTTTATTATTATTATTATCAATAATAATAAATATCCCTGTATTTTTCTGCAGAAAAAGATCCATCTGCATGTCCTCTCAAGACGGGGGGAAACTAAAGCCAGAGCCGGAGCCACTAAAAGCACACAAGGGGTCAGAGGTCAATTCAGAAAAATCAACCATGATGGAGTCATGATAGTGCATCGGTCTTACTATAGACCCTCCTGAGATGTTTTTATTGGTAGGTGATGAGATTAATAAAATATTTTATCACTGATTAAAAAAATCATTTGGACTATTGGATTGTCTTTTTGAAAATTGTAAACAAGAAATGGACAATTGTGATATTGAAAATGTAATGGTTGAATGGAGAGGGACAGAGAGAAGAGAAGCCAGACAAGTTACAACGTTCCAAAAACCCTACTGACTTCCAGCAAATGTTCCATCCTTTTAGTTTGTTCTATGGAAAACAATGTTTCTGGCTCCAGTTCAAAAATGTCTTTCCCTCACAACATGTGCAGAGGAAATGGAAGTACAGGTTTTCAACTTTTTTGTCAGCCTTCTTTAACTTTACAGCCCTCTATCCTCCCTCACACTCCATCTCTCTGCTTCACTCCATTTTCTCTCCTTTCAATATTTTCTCTCATCACTCATTTCTTTTAGCTTTTTTGAGCTGTGTTTTGTAAGACAAAATAAAAAAAGAAATCTCCAATGCACTCTTCCTGGGCTTAAAGAGTTCATGTTCACCTGATTCACCTGTAATTGCACCAAGGAACTCAGTTCCAGATAGTGCAGTGTTCGCATAAAATGTTGTTTTAATGTCTGACATTGACAAATGTGACAATGAAAATTTAATGAGAAAAATGTTTTACATTTTTAGAAGAAAGGAAAGAAGAGTGAACAGGAGTGGCTATGGATAATGAGATAAAGAGAGAGTGAAGAGGGAAAATATTGAAAGAAGGAGAGAAAATGGAGTGAAACAGAGAGAGATGGAGTGTGAGGGAGGATAGAGGACTGTAAAGTCAAAGAAGGCTGACAAGAAAGTTGAAAAAAGAGTTGGAATTGATGGACAGAGTAATTGAAAAAAAGAAAGGAAATGAGAGTGAAGAGGGGGGCTATGGATAATGAGATAAAGAGAGAGTGAAGAGGGGAAATATTGAAAGAAGGAGAGAAAATGGAGTGAAGCAGAGAGATGGAGTGTGAAAGAAAGTAGAGTGAGAGGGATAGAGAGAAAGATGGAGAGAGAAAAAGAAGTAGAGTATGGAAGGTGTCTCTTAATATTCCTAGTTATACAGTTGAATGGAGAGGGACAGAGAGAAGAGGAGCCTTGGAACCTTGGCGCAGGTGTCAGTGAAGCACAGGTGCAAGCCAGTTGAATGACCCTATTATGATGTCATAATGGCCCAATGTAAGTCAATGGGAAAATTTGTATTAGTTTTTCTTTAATATCTTAAAAAGTATAAAGTTTAGAAAAGTTTCTACGTTAAGCGGTTCGAGCTGAATTAATCGCAGAAGTCGGTAAGAAGAAGAAGAAGTATAAGAAGCCTAGGAATAACAATACAGGGCATTTCATGCACTGTAAAAAGTACCTATACAAACAGGTTGACTATCAGATTAACCGAAATAAGCCTGAATGTATGAGAGTAAAATAAGCTAAAATGAAGCCCAAAATGAGTGAATGAGGGAGTGAATGAGAGATAGCGTTGGGATGAGTGGGACAGAATCGTAGGTCTCCGTGGATGGAGGTTGGACACCAAGGCCGGCTCTAGAGGGCACATTTTTGCTCCGCCCACCCAAATTGATCAGCTTTTTTCTGCCTTTTGAATCTGCCATGTCAATCACGTTTATATCATTTGCCGTCAAAATTTCCTGAAAGTAATTTACAACATAAAAATTGCGAGTGGTATTATATACAAACCATGGACATGTACTGTATATAATAATTGTGTGGGTGAGAAAATCTATAGTTATAGATAGTTATTGCATGGAGACGTCAGAGCAGTAGAGACAGCAAGATGTCCTGCAGTCCCAAATCTTAAAACAGGATTGAAAATCTGTGGGTAAGTCTTCATGTGTGCACGTTAAACTTGGAAATGATCTGCAAGGAAGAGTGGATGAAAATTCAGAAACAAGGTTAGGTGTGGTTAGGGTTAGGTGTTGGTTTATGGTGCCCCTAACAAACATTCCAGGAATGCTCTGCACCAGTTGTTGATCTTCCCACCCTCCTGCTGAGACTCTCTATCCTCTGTCTCTGTCTTTCTCCCTGTGCTTTTCCATGTCAGGGTGAAACTAGGGACGGGGAAATAAATTTAAGAGTGAGATATTGGATTGGGAAATTATTTCTTTGACATGTTTGGGCTTATTTGAATGGTCTCAGTCTGTGTGGTGGAGTGGTCTCAGTCCTACAGCTGCATAGATTAGTCTTAACATGTATTTCAGAGACATGAGAATTCTGGTCTCTGTGAGTTGTAAGGTAATCTCTCTCTGGAGGGGGCACACCCCTTTTTGGATGAGAACCCCCTCCATTTGTCTGTTTTAATGTGTGATCCTCATCACGAGTGTTGAATTAAGTGTTCTCATGCATTGTTATTTGTATTATTTTATGTTGCTGATTTGTATTCTTATTTGTTTCAATTATGTCCGATTTATGTGTTATGGGACACTTCATTTGACCCCTGCTAAATCTATAAGAACCCCTGTTGGTTTCCTACGTTATCAGAACGGTTTGAGCCTGCCACAGATACTGATGCTCTGCCGGTACTGTGAGATTAAGTTTAGTAAGCTAATAAACAACTCTTAATGTACGTTTCTACTTGTGACCTTTTATTAGTTAAGAATGGATGACGGAAACACACTCCACATCAACATCGATAGAGTGGAAGAGAACTTAACAACGAGAAACCACTGTCCATGTGGTTAATTATTATACCAGATATAGGACTAAATGGGTACTTAAGGGGAAGATAGTCAAAGAACTCGGAGTATTCTCTAGTTAGAGCCTCCCACACTCTCTGTGTGTAGTTGTGGTAATTGGACATGAATACAGCAACTAGAACAACATGAGTTCATTGTACCAAGCACACTGTACCAAGCACACACACATTCAACAGGATTCTGCATTGTTTCGAATGTAGTTCCTTGAAGATGCATTATTGAGATATTGTTTTTGAACTGTGATATTTGTTGAATGTATTTTGTATTAAATGTGTTCAGTATTAATGATGTGTAATAAGGCAGTGATGCCTGTTCTGAATTCTGGTAATGTTATATTTTGTACAGTCAATGAGTATGATAATTACATCACAAAAGGGACTTTCGAAAGTGAATTACTTTATGGAAAATGGATTGTTTAAAAGAAGGACATTTATTGTTTGTCTTTGATTTGTCTTTGATAAAGCTATGTGTTAATATCATTACAGCTATACTGACCTGATGAAAGCAGCAAGTTGTCCTGTGTCTTTTCTTACAAAAACACTTTATATCCACTCTGCAGCCTGTAGGAGTGTAACATAGTCATCTTCTGAGCAGCCAGGTATGTTTATATTCTCGGAGTGTTTGGATGTTTCGTATGTTTCTTTTATACTTGTAGCCAAAGATTATTCATCCTATACACATTGAATACGTAACTGTACTGTTTACTGTGGTTGCACCAAGTGTGTAGGGGTTGCTGTGGGTTCATGTTGAGTCCCTTTGTGTGCCACCTAAAATTTTTAATGACCATTCACTAGAATTTGGCATAGCATGGTGGGCCATATGGAAGTGGCGGAAGAGGAATCCTATCATTTGAAAGAGAATGATTTGATGCATTTTAGACATCAGTATATTTTTCTCCAGGTACCCAATCAAAATACGCCAGTAGGCCATTATGTCATGCAACGCAACCAAAGTTTTAAATGTTGCTGATTGGATGACAAAATACCCTGATCATAGATGCCTGACCATATTTAAAATAAGCCCACGGTGAGATTCTTTGAATTCTTTTTGAGAAAAAGATAATTTAGGCAACTGGAATTAACAAACAGCTTCGGTTAGGGGAGTTACCAAACGCAGAGCATTCCTTACAAAATTGGTCTATTTTTGGAATTTAGCCTACCAGTCAAGTTGAATGAAGGCTATAAGTCAGGAAGATGTCCACAGACAAACTGATAGCCATCATCTGTTTCACTCGAAAGGCATCAGAGTGTGAGAATGCTGTGGACTTTATTCGGAGCTATTAAGCAGGTAGGCTACGTAGCAGCTGGGATATGAGGTCATACGAGTGCAGAGCCACACCATTAAACGATATGGCCCATGTACGAATGGTGTTTTTCTTTAGACACGTCTGGCTAATTGCACGACTATCATAGTAACTTAAATGGATTCAGCCTTTGGAAGAGCATTGAATCAAACTTAGATATTAGTGTCGCTAAAAGTTTTTATGTGTTTGTTTGCTTACATTAGTTGTTCTCAGATACACAATTTAGGAAGTGGATAGTGTCTTTATGTTTTGCTTTACAATGTGGCATAGCCTACTTTTCTTCCTATCATTACCATGTCAGGTGTTGATAACGGTCAAGTTGTTAGTGGTTCCTTGTAGGCTACTTGACACGTCAAAGCCTTGAACTCCGCGTGGCTGATACTTAACTCATTCAGGATGCGACGAATTCAAAAATATGATTAGACACAGATGTAAGGAATTTGTAAAATGTTAATTGCCTAGGTACTACAAACATTCATCGTCCATGGATTTACTCATATTTAATTACGACCCCGTTGTCTACGGATTCTTTTGTTGAGGAAGCGGCGTGCATCCGGGATCTAAGCTTGGCCATCAAACAATTACAAGCGTGAGGTCGCATACACATTTCAGCGAGTGGCGAGTGCGACAGAACTGAGTAGAAGAGTGGGCGCCTACATAAAGCCTATGTCTCCGAATACAAGGCAGTCTTTTCTTTTGTACCCACGTAAGTAGATTTGACTAACGTACGAGTAGATATTTAACGGTAATTAACACTTTCCTCAATTTGGCAAGTTCGTATCATAGTGGTGTGTGGAACTTGCTTCAGTATCTCGAAAAGGGTATTTCCTTGAAAAGGCATCGCAAACCGGCGAGGAAGTAACGTTAACTGCGTGCTAAGACTTTCATAATATTAAATGATTAGCATGAAAACCCGTCAGTGAGCATCATTCAGTTTGTAAGGATAGCCTACACGCCTAAGGGGGCTAACGGTACACGTGCCATCCTTGTTTCTTTTTGTGCCGGGGAAAACCCTTTGGCGTATTTGGCATCGTTCTACCACCAAGTAGCAGTTGAATAATTTAGCCAACTTGGCCTCATGGTGCTGCCATTTTGTCTGGTATCCTGCATTAAGGCTATACAGCAATTTTTTGGAATACTATTACCATGGTTAGACAATACCGTTTGGATGATTTATGAGTCACGTTAGCCTAAGTGAAGGCTGTCCTCGTATCTTAATAAGCTAGAGCATAATTATAATGCTGTAACAATACGAATGCTATGTATTTAGTCAACATTTTGATACAACCGGATTGTACAGAGGCATCTTCTTGACGTTTTTGGTCTCTCAGCTTTAGGTTTGGAGGGGCTCCGGCAGCTCAAAGCATCAGTTCTAATATCAAAGTGCCCGGGGTGAAAATCGACCCCACACATGCTGCCGTTCAACTTTCTGTCAAACTCTGTGGACTACCTATTGAGGGAAACTGGTCCCTGTAGGCCTGACGCAGGATCTTGTCTCGGTACCGGGATATATCTAGAGGTGAGACACTGATCAGCAAACACTCACGGTAGATTAGTGTACAGTCAGTGTACATTTTAGTGATTTACTTACAGATGGCTTCTGTCTTGTTTGGCGTTTATAATGTGATATTGAATGCACATTTTCTCTCTCTCTCTTCCTCATTGTTAGACCAGTGGATTAAAGAGACAGCTGTGTCTTTTTGGGAAGTGATTCTGTGCAGTTCAGAATGCGCCACTTCTCTGTGATAGAGAGGTAAAGATAAAAGAGCACCACCCATAACATGAAGGAGCATAATACCAGTAAACCCTTGTAAAGTCAGTGTTGTGGTTCTGGGTCACAAGGAACTCCGACATCAGTCAGAGTGAGCTCTTGACCCAGAGGTTGTAGAGAGCAAACACATATCAATGATGAGTGTTCTTTTTCTTTTTTCGTTTCACTAAAAGGATTTAGCCAAGTGTTGTTGCCAGCATCTTGCATGTTAGTGTTGTAGAATTCTTGGCACAAGATATACAAAACATTCCTGTATAATTTGAGTACACATACGCTATACATAGGCCTACAATAAAGGCCCTATATATAAGTTCTTACTCGACATAACATTTTAAATGAAACCAGACATCTGACTGTGAACCAATATTCTTTGTAGTGCAACAAGTGTCGGCATTTAACACACTATTAGGCCTATGGTATGGTGCATACTATCTTTTTGTAGTCTGATTTGGACCTTTTGGCTATTTACTTGATTTTAAGTGGTTATTAGACAAAAAGATCCTGGTAGGTTGTCTTAGGAGCAGTCACCACTTTGACATCTGAAAATTGATTAAAGCTGATCATATAAACTATAACCATATCATTGTCTACAGTGGAGAATGAGGCGTCACGTCTCTTGTACAGCAGTATGAGACTCGTATAGGATTCTATTTGTCATAAACTATACCCTTTTCACTCTTTCTGACAGATACCTAGAAAAGGGAAGAGGCTGTTAGTCAAAGCAAGAGTTTGTGTAGAGGTCGTGTCAACGCCCTCCTTGACCAATACAACACATCAGCTATCACCGAGCCGACACCATGAAGTTTGAGAGCATTCTCTCCGAGATCAACGGGTTTGGAAAGTTCCAGATCATGATCGTTCTTATCCAGTGTGTATCACGCATCACCCTACCGGCCCACTTCCTGTTGAATATCTTCATAGCGGCGATGCCATCTCACCATTGTGCAATCGATGACTGGTTTAAAGAGGATGTCCCTAGGAATCTGACTCTTGCGCAGAAGCTGATCGTCAGTATACCAGCAGAGGCAGACGGGACACCCTCTTGCTGTGTTATGTACTCAGAGCCCCAGTTCAACCTGCTGTTCAACTCTTCCAACACCACTGACCTTCGTACAAAACCATGTCAGAATGGATGGGCGTTTGACAACAGCACTTTCAAAAGCACCCTGGTTACAGAGGTACAAAACAACAACCATGTCATCTTTGTTTCTATTGTCTCTTTCTCAGTTTTTGTTTCTTGTACAAAATGGCATAATTTACCCTCAATCTTTCTTTCAGTGGGATCTGGTATGCAAGAACAAGGGGATGAGCAAAGCCACCGCCACCATCTTTTTCATCGGCGTCATGATTGGAGCCCCAGTCTTTGGTGTCCTCAGTGACAGGTTAGTTAAACTGGCCCACATGTAGACATACACATTAGCCATTCACCATCAATTAGCATTTCTACTCTTTATGTGCATCCTGACATGGCGTGTGTGCATTTGTCTGATTGCAGGTTTGGCCGGAAACCTTTGCTAATGGTGTCCTACCTCTTGACCATACTCTTTTCCGTGATCAGTGCGCTCTCCAATTCCTACGTGATGTTCATGGTCATGCGCTTCCTCACTGGCTTCACCATCACTGGGATCAGCATCATCTCCATCGTGCTCAGTGAGTCCAGACCCGGGAGCGCGCGATCCTTCCACTGGCGTAGTCAGTGGTCACAGCCTGATTGAGTCTTGTTTAAAGTGTTATTTGTGTGCCGGCAGGTGTGGAGTGGTTTGACGTTGAGCACAGGACGTTTGCCGGGATCATAGTGAGTCTGGATTGGACCATAGGGAACCTGTTGCTTTCAGGGGTGGCGTGGCTGGTGAATGATTGGCGCTGGCTTATCATCGCGGTTACATCACCTCTCGTCTTGTCCGTCATTCTGTGGTGGTAGGTTCAGCAGTTCTGCAAGCATAAAACAAACAGGCTGTTAATAGCTTTTCAAATGTCAGTTATTACTTTTATTCCTAGTTTTAACCCGCCAGGGTGTGCTAATTTGTCTTGTAGTGTAATTAACCATCTGCTTTTACCCACTCATTTGTCACAATGCTTCTTGTCGAAAGGTGGCTTCCAGAATCTGCCCGCTGGCTGATCGCCAATGGGAAGGCAGAAGAGGCCTGTGTGTGTCTGCGGAGATGTGCTGAGATGAACAAATGCAAAGCTGACTTCACACCAGAGGTAGAGTACAGAGCACAGGGAAATATATTCTGGTTAATGACACCAGAGGTAGAGTACAGAGCACAGGGAATTATATTCTGGTTAATGACACCAGTTATTTATTTTCCTGTAGTAAAATGACCATGCCAGGTAGTAATAATGTAAATGCATTAGTCCAGCTTGTAGTCCTAATGCTAAACGGATCTCAGAATGTTGCACTCTTTGAACATGTCTTCATTGGTCTCTGTCTCGTTATTACTGCAGGGGTTTGTGCCCATCTGGATATTAACTGATGTGTTGGCTGATCATTTGTGTGCTTACGAGGGCCCCTAGTGGTAAACGGATGTTGATAATATTAGGGTGCAGGGTTTACATTGGGAAACTTTTGTCCAAATATGTTTATGTACAATGACAAAAGACAACGGGATTCACCTGTGTAAGGCCTGCTCTTAGGTTCTGGACCTGTGTATTCAGCTGACTAGTTTGTCAAGTTCCTTTTATCGCTCCATTGTTTAATGTTCTCTGTGTTATTAACAGTATTACAGAAGAGAACCATGAACAAAATGAGGCAAACACAAGAGTGCCTAATATTAGGGAATACCAGCTGTGTAGTTTGTGTAGTGATATGCTTGTGGTTAGAAGTTTGACTGTTCTTTCTTATGTGATTTAGTTTTGATCTACTGTTTCTTTACCATTGTTTTCTCTGACTACTAACAAAATGTAGTGTAATTTAAGTGATTGGTGGTTAAAGAAGCAACAGTTGTAGATTGTGTCCTGGATAACCACCAGTCATGTACTTAGTCAGTTGCCTCACTGAAACATTAGTGCCAATATAGTTTGCCTATTTTAGCCTCTTGTCAGTGGGCCTTTGACAGAAATTGTCACAGAATGGTGTGTAAGCCCAGTATGATTGGTTTTAATCTTCGCGTTTATATTTTTGCATTTTAATATGTTCATTATGGCTAGAAAAGGTGATCATTTCATATGGTGATCATTTCATCATTCCAAATTAAAAGTGTGTTGGATGGGCTTTTTGGCTCATCATTTTATCATGAGGCCCCCTAGTGGTAGATGGCTGAAATAATGAGCAGGGTGTTTGTTTCAGACATTGGCCAATGCAGTGACGGCGGACCGAAAGTATACCGTTGTTGACCTGCTGAGAACTCCAAACATCCGTAAACTGGCCATATGCACTGGAATCGTGTGGTGAAACTCCTTTTGCTGCAAGTCGCTAATGGGATGGCATTTCCATACACATACCTTAGTAGCATCATGCGCATCCAGATAATGATCATAAACACATAGTATTAGTAGTAACAGTATTTAGGAGTCAGTCAATGGGAGGTTTGTATCTGTTCATTTTTTCAAAACCTCCGTATGCGCTCCCACAGGTTTGGTGTGGCTTTTACCTATTATGGGATCAGTCTCAATGTGACTGGTTTTGGCCTGAACATCTACCTGACGCAATTCATCTACGCCTTCATTGAAATGCCTGGGAAGATTGGTGTCTACTACTTTCTCAATAAAATTGGACGGAGGCCCGGTCAGGTGTGGACCCTACTTCTGACGGGTGTCTGCCTCATCGTTAACATGTTTGTGCCTTTAGGTATGGGTGCACTGCTCTTTCATGCGCCGCTTTAATTAGCATCACATGTGTATGGTTGGGCTGATGTTTATTCTCTCTGCAGGTATGTGGGTTTTCCGCACTGTTGTGGGTGTGCTTGGAAAAGGTCTGTCTGAAGCGTCCTTCACTATAATGTTCTTGTACACAACTGAACTGTACCCTACTGTAGTCAGGTAAGGTATAGGGGGGGTTGTTTGTTTTGTGTGTGTGTATTAATTACATAAAGTTAGTCCTGTGACTAAATGTTACAGTACTAAAACTCTTCTATGTTTTTAAGCTGTTTGTTTGAAATTGATCGGATTTTGTTGGTTACACTCAACTGTGAAATATCCATGCTTTGTTGGACAATGTAGACAGAATGGTATTGGATACACCTCCTTCATTGCTCGGATGGGTGTGGCTATTGCACCTCTAATAATCTTATTGGAGGATGTGTGGAAGCTCCTCCCAGATGTGGTGTTCTGTTCCGTTGCCATCGTGGCCGGACTTGTGGCATGTCTTCTCCCTGAGACACGAGATGTTTGTCTGCCTGAATTCATTGAGGACATTGAAGAAACAAGGTATTATACATCTAAGATTAATCGCGTTTGGCTGTGCAGAAAGTTCCTCCTTTGCATCTCCGTGGTCAGTATGTGATGCTGAAAATGATTCATTTGTATATTTTCAGATTGGCCCAACAATCGGAGCTCTCAAGCACCCCAGATCTTACTCGCTCCCTCGGAGCCCAACCAAATGGAGGGATTCACACTGGAATGCTTCAGCAATAAAGTCACAGCTTTGAGCTTTTCAACAGACAAATAGGTTATCGTTTATTTAAAAGTGTGTTATTTTAATAAGCCAGTGTGGTGACGTGTAAGCTCCTTTAAGTGGAGACTTACTCTCCAGTATTAATGGGAAATGTTCTGTTCTGTTTGCTTTCTGTTTTTTCTCCTGATTTTTTTTTATGAGTTTGTAATATTTGGAGTGAATTATGAGAATAAAATGAGATTGGCCCTGTTCTGCCTAAAATGAGAAGTTATTTCACTGTCCATAATAAAATAAATCAAGTTAATCTGCTCATATAGCATTCTGGTTCTTTGGCTGTGTGCTGTCAACTTAGTACATCACAGTGGATTGATTTTTGAACTGCATTTTATTTTATATATATATAAATATATAATATTTATTATATATATAATATATATTATATATATATATATATATTAGGGCTGTCAATAGATTGAAAATCATTAATCACGATTAAAAGTTTGTTTTTCTTCTAAAGACTAAGTCTTATAAATTAACGAGTAATCACTTCGGACAGCGTGTATTATAGACACTGTTGTTTAATGGTATTTTTTTTCGTGCTCTCGCCGTCATACAAGGAATGTATGCGAGACACAATTGTGCCCCTCGACGGTAAATCGTAAGAATTGTCCCCTGAAGCAATTCGGAACACCTCAGCCAGCCCACCGTCTTCAACTATGTTGATGGTCTGACAGTGACCGGCAACCCAAACTGCTGCAGCGTTGGTAACCTTTTCACGGACTGTTCTAGTTATTTTCCTTGAGAAGTCGTGGAGTGTGGGTTGGCGACTGTCGGTAGGAAAACTGTATGATCAGGGAAAGTGTATTAAAACCGGATGTCGTCACTTTAAGCCGGTCTCTGGTTGGATAAAGCTTTTCAGCAGAAATGGACAAGGACCTTTACTTTTTAGTTGAGAAGTTGTGTTGATCGCCTGGCATGCAAACTATCGGTTTTCTTTAAATTATTATTATTTTTGTGAAGTTATACGGCTTATGTGAATAAAGCTATCTACACAACTTTGTATATGTCTACATTGACTCGTTTAGTTGTTCATGTGGTACACGTAGGTCTTAACTGAAGCTAACGCTTAGACCAACAATCCATTGGAACACATAGTAGCTAGCTAGCCTCGCTGCTAATAAGTCTAATGTTAGCATGCTGATATGAATAGACCCATTATAGTCAGGTGGCTTAATGCTCAATTGACTTGTTAACCGAACTTTTACGAAGTCATACAACTAAACACACAAGTGACTTGTTAACCTATGTCTACATTGACTCGGTTAGTTGTCCATGTGGTACACGAATGTTGCAGAGTATTGTCCTATTGTAGGACTTAACTGAAGCTAACGCTTAGACCAACAATCCATTGGAACACATAGTAGCTAGCTAGCCTCGCTGCTAATAAGTCTAACGTTAGCATGCTAATATGAATAGACCCATTATAGTCAGGTGGCTTAATGCTCAATTGACTTGTTAACCGAACTTTTACGAAGTCATACAACTAAACACACAAGTGACTTGTTAACCGAACTTTTACGAAGCTATATGACCAAACACAAAGCTAGCACTGTTAATTCCGCTATAGCTAGCCAGGTCAATTAGCTCGCCTAAGATACTGCAATTTAAGCTAACCAATTACCTCATTTCCCCCAAAACCCATCGATTACATGTGTTTGTGATGTGTAACATATATCCTTAATCAGTCATTCAAGTTATTAACGTTTATTTACTGCTAGCGATTACACGACACAAGGGTAATTCAATCGCTATTAATGTTGAACTTGAACTTCAACAACGTCACACAATATTAAAAGTCAGGCATCGGCATGGTTCCTACAGAATAAATCAAAGGTCCTTGTCCATTTCTGCTGAAAAGCTTTATCCAACCAGAGACCGGCTTGAAGTGACGACATCCGGTTTTAATACACTTTCCCTGATCATACAGTTTTCCTACCGACAGCGACCATCTAACCTGGGACTGCTTTCTGTCGGGTGCTTTGCATTAAGGTGATAACTTAAAGACGAGCTGCTTCTGTGATAGCTAAATTCAGCTTGACAAATGCTACATACAACTTTAGTTTTGTCGATTGTTCTGTCATTTTGCCTCTTAAACAGAAACTTTCCGCCCAACAATCCCTTGGCGCTCTCCATCTTCGACTGCCATCTCGGTCTCTCCTAATTGAGTGCAGGGCAGGCACCCGGCGTTTTCGTGTCAGGGGTCAACGCACACCGGAAGTAAACAGTTGCGTTAACTGCGTTAAAATATATTATTGCATTAATCTCGGCCAAAATAATATCATAGATTAACGCGTTAACTTTGACATCCCTAATATATATATATGTATATGTAAGGGATAATGTAGGCTATTGTCCGGAGGTCATTATCCAAAAATAAATCCCGACGGGGCGAACAGCACCCCGACGCGCAGCGGAGTGGTGTTGTTTCGTCCTGAAGGGATTTATTTTTGGATAATGACCGACAAACAGAAATGTTTTCAATTTCCCGCAGCTGCCTGATAACACTTTATTTAGGGTTGGGGCTATTAGATGACACCCCTTCTTCCTTTTAGGATACTTAAACTGGTTCACTGTCTGAGAGATGCAGGGGAAACATCATGTGAAGCGACGCTCTCTTCCATGTTGCACACCATTGTGAAGAATAACCCTCCCCAGCCACCAGGATACCTCTGCACTATTCCGCTGCAAACAGCCAACCACAGGGTTACATGAGCCAAAGGGCATGGCCTTAAAACAGGTCAATACCATTGGATTACTTTGTGGAAATGTATGGAAATGGAGATTATGGTATCTGACTGACCGTTTAAAGATATTTGGGCTCTGACTCTCTCTCAAACATTCTTCTTCTTCTCTCTCGCTCTTCACGTCCTCTCTATCTCACCCCATCTCATCTCTTTCATCTCATTCACTCATTCTGGTCGGGTTTAATTTCTCTACATTTGATTAATTCATGGTTTATCAAGTGTATTTGGTTTAATTGGCATACAATCTGTTTATCCAATTGTAATTATTTACAGTTGTACTTATCCATTTGGTTTTCACCTCACATTCAGTTTGGTTGATACTTGTAAAATGTAAGCTTACCCATTATTGTAGCAATAAACTGTTCATTCATGAACCATCCATTTAACTCATGTGCCACTAGCTTATATACTGCTTGGTAATATTGGAGGTCATTTGATCATTTCATGGAGTCAGATAAATTGTATTTTCCACAAAATATTTACCACTGTAATGCATTCTTCTGTCCCATAAAGTAGAAAAACAGGTTAAGCCTTCCAGCCTGGTGTTTTTTCATCAATTTGGTAACACTTTTGGCCGTCATGCAACTGCACACAGCACACTGAATCTGGCTGTATAGGTTGCATGTGTGAGTGTGTGTGGACATGCAGCACCAGCTGAGGGGTAGAGACCACCATGGAGTGATCTTCCAACCCTGGTTGTTGGGGGCTCTGGGTACACCTGTATGGGAACTGGAGACCCAGAGGGAGACCAGGGCTGGGGGTCACAACGACCAAACTTCTTCTTGCCAGTGTCTGATGACCCAGGCCTGTCTGATCAAGGAGTGACTGTCCCAGTAATGCTCCTGCTTTACCACAGACAGACAGACAGACTGCTGCTGAAGGCACTGTGTGCCTTGCCAGAGTTGAAACTAATTGGAAGAGTGGGTTGGACCAGGCCAAAGCATTAAGGCAGTCCTGGCTCTCCTGGCCCATGAGAGGTGATGGGTATGTTGACGCTTCCCACCTGCTCATAAATGTATTGAAGGAAGGACCCGCAGACAATAGTTGAGAGACAACTCAAATTCGGATCTGGCGGACAAGACGGTAAAAGCTGCTGAAGATCTGAAAGGGGGATGGTGATAGCAGGTTTAAGGCCACAAGGGTATCCACCACGTGTTCATTGGTGAAGGTACACTGGGAATGGAAAACACAGCTGGGCTCACTTGTCACAGACCCTAGGGTCCTCCTGACTGGGTAACTCGTTTCTTTGGCCTCTCACGGTTGAGAGGATATCCAGCTAGTGAAACAGCTGACACAGTGTCGAAAGGGGGCCAGGAAACTTTAAATTCCCTTTTAAAAAACCCTATATAGTATAGGATCCTTGACAAACACCATAATGGGATAGCATAGTGGACCGGCTGTGGGCAGAATAAACCCCCTGACAGCAAAGGTCAGAAGGTTCAGGCAGTCTACCCTGGCCTTCAGTGTAGGCAAATCATTACACACACACATATATATTACTTGGTTTAACCTTGAGCACCACATGAAGAGGATTCAACTAAGAATGGTTGCGTCACGTAACACATACAGTGCCTTGCATAAGTATTCACCCCCTTGGATGTTTTACCCTTTTATTGCTTTTATAAATCAGTCATGGTCAATATAAGTTGGCTTTATGGACAAAAAAAATCACAAAAAAGCCCTCTTTAATGTCAAAGTGAAAACAGATTTCTACACAGTTATGTCAATTAAATAAAAATATGTAATGAAAATAAGTGATTGCATAAGTATTCACCCCCTTTAAATAGACTGACCTAATTCAACAGAGGTCCAGCCAATTGGTGCTAGAAGCCTCACAATTAGTGAAATGGGGATCAGTGTGCAGTGCAGGGACGTGCACAGGAGGGGGCTAAGGTTGCTCGGGCAACTGCCCGTTGGCCCTCCTCGACTGAAGTTGCCCCTCCGAAGGAAATATATATATATTTTTAAATAGTATTACGGCTGCAGAACTTCATGTATGCCTAGATAAAACAATCGCGGAATAAGCGTCCAGGGGACGGGGGCGTGGCGGCAGCGGTTAGTGAGAGTTTAAAATAATATAGGCAAAATTTGGTCCAGGGGACGGGGGCGTGGCAGCGGCGGTTAGTTAGAGTTTAATATGATATAGGCAAAATATGCGTCCAGGGGACAGGGGCGTGGCAGCGGTGGTGACAAAAATTAACATGTTGCCCCTTTTTTCCAGGGCAGAGCAACTGCCCTTCAAAATTCCTGTGCACCTCCCTGCAGTGAATGTGTCTCAAGTGATTGTAGTATAACGACACCTGTGTCTGGAAGGTCCATTCACTGGTCAGTATTCAGTAATCAGTATTCCTGGCTACTGTTACACCATGAAGACCAAAGATCACTCCAAGCAACTCAGAGAAAAGGTTATTGAAAAGTATAGGTCAGGGGACGGACTCTGCATACAACAACTGTTGCCTGGGTTCTTCACCAATCAGTGGCTCTCTTCCATAAAGCTTTGATTGGTGAAGAACCCGGGCAACAGTTGTTGTATGCAGAGTTTCTCCAATCTCAGCTGCTGAAGCTTGAAACTCCTTCAGAGTAGTCATAGGTGTCTTGCTGGCCTCTCTTATTAGTCTCCTTCTTGTGTAACGACCCTCACTCTCATGTGTATCAGTGACAGGGAATCGGACCAGGGGTTCTTCACAGTGGCTTTTATTGTCTGCATTCACAATAGAAACAAATAATCCATAAAATCTTTACTGCAAACTCGACTGCTTACGTACGTCTCAAACAGGGATAGACTAGCTCTAAGGTACGGGTAGCGCAAACACTGCCTTACTGGCTAACCTCATGCGTTGCAAAGCATTCTAAATTATATGGAAATCAGAATGCACGGCTCGTAAATCTTCGTGCAAACCAAAGGACTAAATAAACCAAACAAAAAGACAGACAACACTGGCATAGCACACTGAATGATCGTATAGTTTGAACACTTGCAATATATATATACACACACGTTCTTAACCATTTACATTTTGTACAAACCACATACCTGCATTCACAATAGAAACAAATAATCCATAAAATCTTTACTGCAAACTCGACTGCTTACGTACGTCTGAAAAAGCACAAAACCAAACTCAGGACAATGCTCACCCTAACGCATAGTGCAGCGTGGTTGCCGCCAAAATATACTTTATGTTGGTTACAACCTTTACAAATCACCTCCTATCGTTAATTTGTTAGAGCATCCATTAGTGCAACTTATATACATTTATATACAATCCATAGTTAGTAAGTAAAAACATGTTCATTTATTAAAATATCAAATTATTCACAGAGCGCTCCCAAAGCTTGCTTACCTCAAACAGGGATAGACTAGCTCTAAGGTACGGGAAGCGCAAACGCCCAAAATGCGTTAAAGTGAAAGAAAATAAACAAGCAGTCGCGCAGCCTCATATTGAACCTTAGTGAATGCAGTATAGTATTTGGGACATTTCCAGGTTTCACACAGAACATCAAAAAAACATTGGATTACAATGGTATGTGAAATACAAATTTAGTTTGAATTCACTTAATCTAAAGTTAGGTTCATTTCAACTCTGTTACACTTGCACAGTTGTTGAAGTTTACAATTACTTCATTCAAGTAAACTAACAAGTTTCTGATTCTGATTTTATAACAATGATTTAGTGTTCAAGTCCGTAAGACATGAAAAGGGGGACTGAAGGCTGGTGTTGCAAGTCAGGATTCAAAATCTGAATGAATAATGATTGACAATAATCAGTAATCCAATGAATATCATATTCATTTGTATTTATTTATATATGTTTTAATTAGACTAGGGTTAGAATGTTAGGGTCTCTGGTAGGGATGCACAGATACCACTTTTTTACAAACCGATACGAGTACGAGTATTTTTATTTGTGTACTTGCCGATACCGAGTACAGATACTTCTTAGATTTGGTCTCCATGAAAGTGCAATTAATTTGGAGGCAGATTTTATTTTATCCTCTGCAGATTATGTCAAGCCTATAGTACAAAATTAACAGAAGGCTATCCCAAGCCAAAAATAAACAGAGCTTTCTGGTTTTAACACACAAAAAAAGCCTTCAAACAGACAATATCATCACATTAGACAAAATGCAAATATAACCAGATAAAGGCAATTCAATTTGCTGCATAGTTAACAACACAGTCTGCTTAACAAAAAGTGAACAGAACTATTACTGGATTAGCACAAGAGCACATTTCAGTTACAAAAGGATCAGAAGAATCTCCTGCTCAAGTACACAAACAATCACTTAACCTATGTGGCACAGTCTTTCTCTACCTCTCTCTCTCTGTGTGTGCGTGCGCGTTTTTTTCTTTAGCAAGACGTCAGTTAAGATTGGTTGCTTCGGTCTTGCGCCACTAGCATCAGCGAACTCTGTGTACTTAGCACTATGGTGCGTCTTCAGATGTTTAATAAAATTGCTTGTGTTAAACAGAGTACTCTCCTTTCCGCCCCTCGACACCGTAGCAGTGCAGATCTTACACTGTGCCTTACTCCTGTCGTCGTCATTTATCTTAAAATGAGCCCAAATCGCCGTTAAGGCAGCACAACGGAATTGCTAATCGCTAACGAGATGCTAGCAGCTAAATTTAGCGAAACCTGTATACTGAAATACTTTGACACTATGACAAACTTTCCTAACACAGTCAAACATCAAGCAAATGCAACACAAGACGGCAAATAAGCTACTTACTAGTCTGACAGAGAATGGTAGGACAGGTAGGACAATAAATCACATTTTGTGTCAGCATAGCCCGGCCAGTTAGATGCAGTGAAATACTGATGAATGGTATCGGTGCTTGGTATCGGCAATTCAACAACGAGTACGAGTATTTTAACGAAGTATCGGCACCGATACCGATACTGGTATCGGTGCATCCCTAGTCTCTGGTTAAGTGCCCTGCCATATCGAATACTATGTTCTAGGTTAGCAGGAGGTGTGATGGAATGTGTGTTTTCACAACCTCATGTCAAAGTGCTATTGCAGTCAGAACCCTATTTGTTTTCCATAGGTGCTCTAATTACTTTTTTTTATTACACGGCTCTTCTTAATGCTGTAGAATGCTCCGTTCACTTGAATGGGGCTTCCCAACGTTCTGTGGTCAACTATTTTTCCATATTTTACCGTTGCTATGCATAATTGACCGCTGTCAAGGGAAGTGGCCTTTTTGCCTCGGATTCACGTCTTTCGTAGCACTCCGCAAGTAGTCCGGTAATTTATCAACCTCAGTGTATTCCGTTGCTTAGCGACGTCAGCTGATCTGATCTTGAGTTTCAGCTGACAGTTGAGCAGCTGTGTTCTAAAGAATGTTCAACGTCTTTGGCGAACTATTTCTCTGCTTTTTAACACCACGAATGGTAACAAATAAATTGTAATTAAAATGATATTATAAAAAGACACACTGTGTTAAGTTATTTTTTCGTTTTGGCAAGTAGCCGTGTAATAAGCGGGATAATGTATAGAACGCCGGTCATTATCAGGAAAATAAGCCCCTTCAGGGCTAAGCAACACCCCTCCGCTTCGCGTCGGGGTGCGGTTCGCCCTGTCGGGGCTTATTTTCCTGATAATGACCGGCGTTCTATACATTATCCCTTACATGTCATTTTCATCTGTATATATGGCTTTCTAGTAATGGTGGCTTTTTGAGATGGCCCCCTCACCAAGTCATGTCCACAACAATCAGTAACCAAGCTCACAAAACTGATTACTCATTCATATTACGGCTAGGAGATGTGGTTAAAGTTTGTTGAACATTGACAGGTATTCGCACTCGGCAGTCCTGGTAGGACGAGGTGGGATCAACCATTAAGATGTAACTGCATGAGAAGGAACAAAAGAGAAAGAGTGGACAGTGAAGAATATCTATAACTGTGGGAAGACTTATACTCAGCATTCTGCTGCGTTGTGCACTTCTGATAGCAAAATGAAGTTTGAGGATATTCTGTTGGAAATCAATGGGTTTGGACGATTCCAGAAGTTGCTACTGAGCCTTAGCTTTCTGGGACGTTTCACTTTACCTTGTCACTTCATGTTAACCAACTTCATAGCGGCAGTTCCTTCACATCACTGTGACATCAGTGGTTTCGATACTGAGGGCGTCTTTGGGAATCTCACTGGTGAGCAGAGACTGATTGTCAGTATTCCAGCAGAGGCAGATGGGACACCCTCGTCCTGTCTGATGTACTCAGAGCCCCAGTTCCACCTGCTGTCCAACTCTTCCAACGCCACTGACCTTCCCACAGAACGATGTCGGAATGGATGGGCGTATGACAACAGCACTTTCAAAAGCACCCTGGCCTCTGAGGTGAAAGCAATGCTTGACCCAACTCCATATTCTGTCTATGATTTGAACAGTCACTCAACCATGCAGGAGGAATTTGATATTTTTGTCTTTCTCTGTAACTTGCCGCTTTTCTCTTTTAGTGGGACTTGGTTTGTGAGAAGAAAGGGTTGAATAAAGCCACAACCACCATTTTCTTCATAGGGGTCATGTTTGGAGCTGTTACTTTTGGAATTCTAAGTGACCGGTACCTTTTTGGAATGTAGTGATTTTTTTTAAATAAGACCTGCCACGTTACAGATAAAAAGGAGGAAACTGACTAATTACATTTAAATCTGCAGGTATGGGCGCAAGCCAATGCTATTGGTCTCATATGTATCAGGGATGGGCTTTGCGTTGATCAGTGCTTTTTCCAACTCCTACACAATGTTTGCTGTGCTGAGATTCCTTACTGGTTTTAGCATCACAGGCATCGTCATTATCTCCTCAGTGCTTAGTAAGTCCTCTCATTTCTTCCTGTTATTGTTTCACTTCCAAGGCTAATTTCAGATTTGTTTTAGTTTTAAATTTCAATCCCGTTAGTAAGCTAGTGTAAGTAAACTAAGAATTAAATTGGCAGTCAAACTATTGTCCTCCTTGCTTGGCTGTTTATTTCTCATGGGTTTAAATGATGACAACATGTCACTTACCTTGAACATCAAGGCCTCCTACTTACTGTCTGTAACATTATGCGCAACACTTCTTCGTATGCATCATGGTACATGTTATTGAAATGTATTGCTATAATTATATATAATGACCATATCAAATGAGTCCTCTGAGTGACACAATGGCAATTTCAATGGCCACCCAATGACCAAATGAACTATGTATATATGTCTATGTTTAAACCTCTTCTGACACTCCCACTTCAGCCCTGACTGGCTGACCCTGTAACCAATCAAACCCTGACCTCTAAACTGACTCCATCCAATCAGAAAGCTTTAAACTGAACCTAATAACCCACCCATTTTCCTCTTGGTAAAACCCCTTATTTGAAATTGTATTGTGTGTGTGTGACTAACCCTCAAACTAATTAAATGATTTATATGACAAATTCCTTCCTACTGATATTAAAATATCCTATACTATCTTCCCTCAGTTCTTTTACATGCATAATTGTCTTTCTCAGATGTGGAATGGGTGGATATTGGAAGCAGAAAGTTGGTGGGTGTGGTTGACAGCCTTTCATGGACGTTTGGGGGAGTCATTTTCCCTCTCATTGCATATGGGGTTAGAGACTGGAGGTGGCTCACCATTGCCGTGACCTTCCCTCTTATTCCAGCCATCATTTCTTGGAGGTGACCATCATATAAAAGCGATAGATATAAGAGATAGCCGTATTCATAGTTATAGTATTTAACTAAACAACAAAATAATAATAATTCCAAATGCCCAAACTAATATTATATCCATAAAGTATGCCTCAAACATATTAACTAATTTGACAAATGCTGTTGAAAAAGGTGAGTTTCCAAATTATTTTTGTATATTCACAAGCAAAGAATCAGTTAATTCTAATGGATGTAAAATGTATTAAAATCACCTAAACTAATGAAAAGTTTAGTTTGAACCATTATTTCAAGTCGGTCGTTGACTGTAATTTGCTGTAAGGCATGGCAACTAGATTCAGCAATGTCCATTTTCTTAGGTGGTTCCCAGAATCAGCAAGATGGTTAATTGCCAATGGGCAGCTGAAGAAGGCCCAGTATTACCTTCAGAAAGGTTCCATGATGAACCAGGGAAAGGTCACCTCATCAACCAACACAGAGGTTGGTGTGACAACCTTCCTGGTCATAAACCAGAGTTTCAGCCACATACCCATCCATTTCTAATTACGTTTTCTCTCTTGATCTCTTCCCCTATTTAGAGTCTTGCCTTAATTGTGGTGACTGAAAAAGGAAGAAGAAAGTACTCGTATTTGGATCTAGTGAGGACTCCCAAGATGAGAAAACTGGCAATGTTAACAGGCATAACATGGTATGAGATAATATAAACTTCTCTGAAAAAAGGGACTTTATTTCTGAGTAGAGAAAGTGTGAAAGATGTTGGCTGTGTAGATTGCATCAGTTCCTGTCTTACCCCATATTAGCTGTGTGAGTATTCCAACCTCACCAGTTTACCAGGACAGAGAACCATTCAGCACCATATATCTTCTAGGATAGTGTTTTGTGTTGGGTCTAACTCAACCCTTCAATACTATGAGGCTGAATTAGGTGGTTCTTTAGAAGTAACATCTTGGCAAAAGTAGTTCTATAAGAACACTGGCGGGAAAAAAATATGGATATCCTTAATTTGGAAACAATTTGGTAAGTTAGTTCCAAATAACCTGTAGACAAAAGCCTTCGCTAATACTGCATCCTATGCACAGACTGATATCTTTGGAATGTTGTATCCAATATGCCTTATGACATTCCTTTCCTCCAATGTCAGGTTTGGTGTAGCTTCAACAGCCTATGGGATTGGTTTTAATATCACAGGCTTTGGAGTAAATGTGTACCTCACCCAGTTCATATATGCTGCTGTTGAACTTCCTACCAAACTCTCTGTGTACTACCTACTGGAAAAGTTTGGTCGTCGTAAGACTGAAGCTGGATCCATCCTTCTCACAGGTGTCTGTCTTGGCATCAACATATTTATATCCAAAGGTAAAATATTCAGATTTTTCTGTGTACATAATAGATCATTGTCTAATGTCCACTTACACATCAGTGGATTCGCATTTATAGTTTAAGTCTGTGGATGTGTTTGGTTTAAGTTGACATAGTTTAAGTCTGTCTTGTTTTTAGCATGTTGTACTGTAAATTGGGACATTAAAGACTGTTTGTCTTGCTCCGTCTCTGTGGCAGACCAACGAGTGGCTCGGACCATAGTAGCAGTTCTGGCTAAAGGTTTCTCTTCAGTGTCTTTTTGTACAGTGGTTCTGTACACCTCAGAGCTCTACCCCACAGTAATCAGGTGAATGAGAGCATACCTCTTAATCTCATATGTAATCTATACGTTAATGAAAAGGGCCTGTTTGAAAGTAACCGCAATTTGTGATTTTACAGTCATAACAGTGTTGCCAGCCTTTGTGGATTTCTGGGAATCATACAATCGTTTAATTCCATAACCATAAATGGCTTACACATAACCACATTCAACATTTCAAAGACCTGAATTTTACATTCAATCATGCACGTTTGACTAATTTGGTATAAACTTCACGTGCCCCTCAAGGGTTACATTTAGATCAAAGGGACCTCTTGTCATCTGTATGCATTCTATGTTATGAGTGCTGTCATTACAACTTCATATTCTGGTCCACTGCATCATTCGACAGGCAAAATGGATTGGGGTACAGCTCCTCCCTGGGACGGCTAGGTGTGGCTGCAGCTCCTATGATTCTGCTCTTGGAGGATGTTTGGACCAGCCTTCCCCAGATCGTCCTGTGCTCTATTGCTATTTCCACCAGCCTATTCGCCAGCTTTCTACCAGAAACACGGGGCAGGTGTCTCCCAGAAACCATTGAGGATATTGAAGGAAAGAGGTACTCCCGTCACCCACCATTTGAGCATAGCTTAACATGATCCACTAACATTTAGCAATGATAGTCTTTTCATGATTCATGATGAAGTCAAAGCCATTTAGGTAGCAGTACTATGAAATTAACATTGTGTTTTGAGATATTTTGAGTTGTTTTGTTTTTTTGCCAACAGTAGATCCATATTTCTGCAATACTCCATATCAAGCTAACAGTTATTTGTGCTATCTTTCTGTTTAAAAAAAAATCTTAAATAGTTCTGAATTTACATACAGCCTTTCTCATGTATGGATGTTTATAGAATAGTCTTTCATTTTAGGGATGACCCAGTTGGATTTCCAGTTACGAAGATGGAAGAAACACAAAATGGAATATAGCTGCAGGCAGCAATGGCGGGTTCCTCCAAAGATTGCGAACCAGGGAAAAATGTATATTCTGCACAATTTGTCACTGTATAGAAAAATCCATGCTGCAGACTTACCAATGGGATATTCCATTTGAAATGCAATACTGTCAAGATCCACAAGGGCCTTGGCTTCAAGCTAAGGAGAGAGCGGGGCCTTGGTCAGGCCACAATGTCATGAAATGGTGTGTGTGCGTATTGCCAAGCTTTTAGTGTGTCAGGGGAAAGTTTGTGTCTGTGAGAATTGGCACGGGAGCGAAGGAGGAGAGAGGGAGAGATTACATTGGAAATCGTGCTAGCAATTAGCCAAGCATGCATGTTTCAAATATTCACCAAAAATCTACTTTTCATCTTACAGTCAACTTTTTTTCAGATTTGTGTACTAAACATTCTCAAGTGTCTTCATATGAACTTGTGATTGAATCAGAGTATCACTTTTTGAATGAAAAATGTGTAAAGCATTCTTTTAGCGTTAGCGGTTAATGCAATTTGCTTTATATCAATCATTTTTGAAGATATGAAGTTGCCTTTGCACATGGGAACATGTTGTAGTGTCTTCCACGTGCTTACGCTTAAGTTTGGTGTTGATATCTGAAAGATTTGCTGAGATATGACTTCACTTCCTGTTTGGCGGCTTTTCTGCTGAATTTGAGTGGCTGTACCGGACAAACGGTTGTGAGGATCACAATTCTGTTGGATAAATTTTGTTAGGCTTGGTCTGATGATCATCTCTGGTGATTTTGAAGAAGATTTGACAAAAATTGTAGGAGTTGAAATAGCGGAAAATCTATATAACCGGAAATTGACGCCATAGGGTCTGTTTAATTCGTCTTGATCCAAGGAATCCAATGGTACCTCATTTTTGAAAGTCGGTCAAACGGTTCAAACGTTGTGTGTGTTAACAAAAGTCCAAGTTTGACCCGTTGGTGGCGCTAGAGTGGTCTAGTGGGAGACATGAAACTTGGTGTGAGTAAAGAAGGGACTGTCCTTAAGGAGTGTGCCAAATTTCAGAAAAAGTTACCATACGGTTCTAGGGGCTGCCATTGACTCCAATGGCACAAGAATAATAATCATACCTACAATAACAATAGGTTTCCTGACGGAGGAACCCTAATTATGATGACCCAAGCTTCTTTCATCTCAGACACATGTATAATTGTAGACTGTAGGGATGAGGTAAAATCAAAACACCATCTGTGAGGTAACCAGGACCGCCTGTAAGGTTTCGACCTGTTCAGAGGGAGTTTTTCCTTGCCCTTGTCGCCATTATGCTTGTTCCAGGGGGGTTCAGGCCCTGGGCTTTGTAAAGCGTCTTGAGACCATTTTATTGTTCTGGTGCTATGTAAATATTGAATTGAATTGAATTGACATACAAGTCAATGAAAATATTGTATTCATCACTGATGAAAGAGTGGTTGGCTTGGTGGGATGTTTCTGAACTTTGGCCAAATTGCAAAAAATAAATAGCTGCTACATTGCAGTAAAGTAGGTGTCCATTAAATAACACATCAGCTCAATTCATTCAGTTCTCATATGGCTTCTGTGAAAAGCAGAATAACCCAAGAACAAAACAAATCTATCACATTCATATGGCATGAACCCAAATAGAACTAAAAACTAGTCCAGTCACCTGGGCACTTCCATGCAGCACACCCTAGCCATAGCAGCATTGATGGAAGGCCTGTGTCTCTCCCAGGTTGCCACATATTTCACTGTGAGAAGCGTCTCTTCCTACACTGCGCTGTCTCAGTGCTGAAGGCCCAGTACAAGGCCATGATTTCTGATTTGCCATACTAATGATGGGATTTTTTCTTCTACATTTTGAAAAACAGTGAATGAATGAATAAAAAAAGATTTTAAATAATATGGGGAAACTGCTCTGATGATTGCATCGATAGTGACAAAACCAGCCCACATATGTTTCTGTCTAATAGTGATGTTCCACATTAAGGTTCCATTCATTAATCTAAGTTAACACATTAGTGAAAAGTAATACATTATTGAGTCTGAATAAATTAGCCTTAAAGCACAGTTACATGTTGGAACTCCATGTTGTTTATCATGTCCTACTCCTGCAGTTGCCACACTATATTCTGCTCCAGTGTGTGTTTGGTAGTTACATAGAGATACTTGCAACACAGTTTAGGTGTCCAAAGGAAGGAATTTTATTGTGAACTCATTACAGAGCAACATCATAACGGTACTGACTGCATCCTGCTCTTGTGCAGCCTGTTATGATCTCCCCCTCAGCCCAAGGTAAGGTACTTTTAAAAGTGGTCAGATCAGTATTTTTACAAGCCCTTGGCCCAAAGCAATTGGGATCGTGGACCTTGAATCTTCAGGCATGAGCAAAACATTGAAACTAAAGGAGGTTCAACTCCTCTTCCTGCCACAAGAGGTCACTCCTGACCTTTACAACAGCAGAGGAGTCTGGAGATGCCAGAGGCTATGCGAGATGACAGAGACGGCCTACTGGTCCTCACTGTGGAATGGGGAGCAGACGTCTCCACCACTGTAACTGTAACACAGAGTACATCACTGCTTTATCCTTCTCATGACAAAACCTTAATCTACCTTCATGCTGAATAATACTCATAGATTAGGCACAGAAGAACACTGCACTCATACCTGGTGCTGGAGCTATAGATCTCTATACGTTGAGAGGATGGAAAGAAGATGGTATTTATTATGTGAATGCAGCGACATAGACACACACCTCAATGATACACAATGTTAATATTTATAATCTTATGATGTGAAATTTCTACTAACATTAGATTTCCAGCGGATTGTAAATATCCTTTTTCTCCGCTGTTTATCCTCTCCTCTTGAGGACTTCACATTTGCTGAGTCCTGAAAGATCAACAACGACGAAAGAACACATTGTTTCATTACTACACTATAATCACAACATATGACGAGTTTAACTGAAGACGATAAAGGTCTTTCTATTTACTGGTTTATGCAGAAGTGTAATATATGATAAATCTCCTAACTACTGTGAAGAGAATAAGCACTGCTGAAAACTAATGCACTAAGCTTTTCAAAGGACAAATGTGTGAGCATTCATTTGCCTTTGTCAAGAATTACAGTGACACACAGTTCACTGAATGAGTACAGTAATCAGTGATGTCCCATAAAGGCTGGACCTGAAAAGACTACAGGTTGGTGCCCGGTATATACTGTATGGATGCGGTCTGACCTGCACATCAACACTGCAGGTTTAGTTTTTTTTTCTTTTCTTCACCTCATGAAGGAATTTTCATTCACACCGGCGCCTTTCTAAATGATCTAATTCAGTATACAGATGGTTTGTGATTGTCCCTTACCTCGTGAGGGCTCATGCCTACAGTTGCAACAGCCTCCCCAGGCCTGATGAAAAGGCTGGAGGACTCATGGGGTCTCTCAGGGGGAAGACTGTTCAGAGAGCAGGTGGAGGTACTGTGAGACCTGCTGACCTCACTGCTGCTGCTGCTGCTGGAGGTGGTCAGTGTTTGGGTGACTCCTCGCTCCGCCAGAGCACCTCCTCCTTGTCCAGGGGACAGAGTCTCACATTGTCCAGCACAGTCCTGAGACTGGAGGGTGTCCTCAGTCAAACTAGATGTGGACACTGAGGTGTCTGAGTGTGTCTCAGTGTGGGAGTACTCCGTCTCAGAGTCGGTGTCAGACACTAACTGGGCTGTAACAGCAGGCCATGCAGAGGTTACTATCACCAGCTGATATTCATCACTAAACATCACATCCAGGAAACATGAACCGGGTTGTATTGCATGCAGGCTACTAATGACTAAAGCTAATGACAGCAAAACAATCTAACCCTGCAAGAATGTATCTCTGTTTACATCTGGCTTTACAGAAAGAAAAAAATGTGTTCTACAATCATGTGAAGGTAACAGTCACATATCACCTCTCTTTCTGGCCATTATGTCCAAAGCGTCATGAAGGAAATAAGCCACATTCTTGGAGATGGCTGTGATGAGCAGCTTCATTACCGACCCTCTCTCCGGCACAAACACCTGTAGCAATAGTTACATTAAGATTGAATGCACACCTATGGGTTGTTTTTCTACACAGGTCTTTACAAAACTCTGTTATAGTCGATGTATTCATTTGCATAGGGGGGGCTCATGTTGCAATGCTAGTTTCTAATAAAAGGTATAATCTGTTGAGTAGACCTTCCTGCTGTGGGGACCTTGCAGTACCTGCGAGAGGAATGCCATCTCTGCTGCTTCTGTCCCTATCCTGGAGGCATACCGCAGCCGTAAAAGACTCGGAGCATTCATGAGTCTCTCAAGAAAGTTTCTGGCAGACTCTAGGACAAATTGATCCAATATAAACTTGATAAAGTCCTCAAATTTGAAGTAATTGCCCTCCTGGGTGACACTACCCTCTGCCCTGGTGGATTGTTTGCGTAAAATCAACGTCCTCAAGTCAATCAGTAGCTCTGATGTTATCTGAATCAGCCCAATGAAGGCTTGTCTCGTCGGAAGTTGATTCTTATTGTTTTTGAGGAACTCAGAGATGTCCTGAGAGCCTGCATAGAACCCTCTCCTCCAGACAGCATACCCGGGAGTCAACGACTCCAGGAGCAATGTTGGGATTTCAAGTGCCTTAGCAACAACAAATTTAAATTCGTTTGCATGGTTCTGTCTGCCTTTTGGTAGTCTTCGTGAGTAAAGGATGTTGAAGTCAGCACGTGACTGACTCGCTGGCATGGGGCTCTCCACATCATCAAATCTGTGGGCCGTTTTAAAAATCCTGGCATCGATGCAGTCTCCTTCTGCTCGAGGACCTTTGTAGACCTCCTTACCGCCAGCTGCAGCCTGCACCAATAGTATCTCCCTCTGGGTGGCACTGGCCTCCATCCGTCCGCACACCCGCAAGGCAGGCATCAAGATGTTCAGGGTGAGGAATCCTACACATCTTATGACTTTTTCTATGGCCCAGTCCAGCTCCTCATCAGAGAACTAGAGCCAGATCATAAAAATCATAGATTGACTGACACATACTGGACATATCCATCTGCTTGCACACATGGAAAATTTTGTATTGAGGTACTGTAAAATGTACACACTCAAAGGAGACATTATGGCTTACCGCGATAATGAATGCAGCCCTGATCATCTGCAATTTCCTGAAATACAGAGAGGGTACAAGCTTAACACACATGTTTATGGACACCGATGGTGACATAGATCAATATGAGTGGTTTACAAAGCAACTCCATGATGGGGGTCAACATTTAAAGGTGACGTACTCCGCAGAAAACTGCTTGGTGAAAGGTAGGACACTGACTCTACAGATGTCCACATCAATGATTTCGTCAAAATATTGACACACAAACTCCTGCAAGAAAAAACGAAACAAAAAAAATGAGCACTCATCTTTGTTCAAATATAAATTTATAGTGAGATTACAATTATTTTGGCTGCCTGGAGACTAAATTCATGGCATTACACTTGGTAATTTGCATTCATCCTATATTTCCTGATTGAATCACCAAGCAACGGTTAACATTATAACTGCACTATAATATAATATACTTAATCAGCCCACACTGTATGACATCTATACACATTAAACGCCATACTATACAACAATGTGATGTTTGTTACTTAGTAAATCATTTATTGCATGTTTGTCTAGATACCACGATAACTTCGAAGGACTTGAAATGTGTCATTTTTGCGATCATAGATAAAAGATCACAATCATCTAAACTCAGATTAACTGTTCATATTAACTGCACAGTTAAATCGAACAAAACGACCTACCCCAAGGTCTCCAGGTCCCGAGTTAAAATTTCCCGAAGTATTCGCCATCGTTCATTCAAAGGAGCTACAATAAAATGCATGCACTGGAGTAACACCTTACAACTGAATAAATGCCGTGAACACTTTGCTTTATTGAAATTTCACGTTACCCTACGTCACAAAGCTGGATAAGTGTCATAAAGCATGCCATTTTAATTTTAATTTGAGTGTCGCAAGTTCTTTCAAATGTTATAGACAGAAGTCATTTTCGTGGGGCAGATTTGTAAATTCAGTTTTCCGTAAGATTTTGACAGCATAGTTGATGCGTTTTGACAGTAACACAAGTAACAGTTGGTTCTGATCAGTGTGATCAGACATTAGAAGAGGTCGGTTGGGATGTCACAGGCGTTAAATAGAATCGGTTGCAACCAGCAAGCGTAGTTTGGAGTTCAATAGGCAAGCCACTTTTGCGGGTGTAACCCATATGAAATACAGAATTACTAATGCCAATGTCATTTAGAGATGTAGTAGCATGTTTCTCCTAAGGAGGGCACACTATGCACAACCATAGGGTAATGCATTTGCCGACTCATTGTGCTTTGAGAACTCGTCTGGCAAACGTGTCCTTGAGCCGACTACCAACTGTTGCTATAAAAACGAATATTCACAGAATATTCTAATCTTTTTATTATTATCATTTATTAAAATTAATACATTTTTGAATTAGAATCCTAGCAATGAGCGTGAGGGAAGAAAGTTCTGCTGAGCTTCACTCATCAGGAAATCTGATGAGTGAACCACGTTTTGTGCTAGTCTGTTCTGTTGCTAGCCACCATGAGGAGAGAATAAAGTCGCAATACTTGCTATTCAAGTTAAAATACTTCTCTTAACCAATCAGAGCTAGGGTAATGTTGTCTAATGTTTGCAATCTACTTTGGTACATGTGGTATCATAGTTATTCAAATGTTTAATGTTTCCAACATGCTTTGTGTCATTGCATTAATATTTATAAAAGAGATGAAGCTAGGCTCTAGCTTGGTTAGCAGGGCAGCTAAGAACAGTGTAGAGCAGTGGTTCTCAACCTTATTTGCTCCATGACCCAAATTTTAAGATACCAGCGCAGTCACAACCCAACAATTAATAATCAGCATGAATCATCAGGCCAATAATTTAACAATTTAATAATTTAACTCTCTCTTAACAAAAGAGATGATTGTGGACTATAGGAGACGGCAGAAGGAAGAGCACGCACCCCTATACATCAACAGATCCGTAGTGGAAAAGGTCAGTTGCTTCAGGTTCCTCGGGGTGAACATCAGCAGTGATCTCACCTGGTCTGTTCACACGGACAAGGTGGTGAAAGCGGCCCGGAAAGGCCTCTTCTTCCTGAGGAGACTGAAGTTTGGTATGGAATCAGTCATCCTCACTAACTTTTACAGGTGTACTATAGAGAGCATCCTGACTGGTTGCATCACAGTATGGTACGGGAGCTGCACAGCCAAGGACCGTAAGGTCTTACGTAGTGTGGTCAGGTCTGCGGAATTCATCATAGGCAGGGAGCTTCCAGCCCTGCAGGACATCTTCCACACACGATGCATCAGAAAAGCTGGCAGGATCCTTAAAGACTGCTACCATCCATCCTTTAGACTTTTTTCCCCTTTGCCTTCTGGTAGGCGTTTCCGAAGTGTTCGATCTCGCACCCGTAGATTGGAGAGCAGTTTCTTTCCAAGGGCCATCAGACTTTTAAATGGACAGTGATACAGTCTCGCCACTTTACACGTTACAGTTTTGAACTGTTTGCACTATCAGTAATATTGCACTACCTGAAACCAGGCACATTTGATTTGTCTTTAGGTTAGTATAGGTTACTATCTGTGTATTATATGTTTAGCAGATTGTATTGTATATTTATTTTGTAGATTTATTATATGTGTAATCTATGTTCTATAGTACTTTTATGTTATGTTATGGTAGTTTGTTGTACGGTGTCTTGTCCTAAGAAGTGCCCAGTCTGACTCTATTTTTCTGTGCATCTGACAAATAAATACTTGAACTTGAACTTTTATTACTACCACTAGGCTTAATACTATATCACTGTTTTACCATTGAAAACACATGCAACTGTTTAACATTCAGGATCAGGATCTTTGAGAAATCATGGACTTAAGCCATACAGTTTCAACTTTTTAATAGGAAATTATGAAATTACATGTTCAACTTCTTAAGGAGAATCCATGGACTTACATGTTCACGCAGTGCCTGCTCCTGAACAGTGATGCAGAGCTGCCAACATTGTGTTTTTGAAAAGAGTAGCAACGAAAATGTTCAGGCCGGAGATTTTACGTGTTCTGAGATGCAATCTAGGTAAGGACTATAAGGACATGTTTATCTGAAAAGAACTACAGTATTTTGAGTGTATAATGTCGTCTTTCCCCTGCACTGTTGCACACAATTATACACAAAAAAGTTTTTTATTACTCAAACACATAAATTAACATACAGTACTGACCAAATACAGTATTGACTAAGCAGGTGGATTGAACATTTACACCAGACAAACCTGCAACACGTGCACAGCCTTATTTAGAACAGAGTTAAACTCAAGGGAACCTTTAGCCGTGACATGACCATCTGATCAACCCGACCTCTCACTTTAGCTGGTCATAGGTTGCTGACTTTGCCTTGGCAAGAGTTTTCTTGGAGTACGCCTGCTTGTAGCAGACAGACCCCTTTGCCACCATGAACTGTTTGTGGGTAATGAGGTTACTCAGGGTCTCCATTTGCATACTGGGTCTGAACTTGGTTTTATTTTTTGTGACGAGACTGAAGATGCGTTCGCAGTCTGCGTTGGAATGGAAGATGCAGAGGATAGCCAGCATCACCCTGCACAGCAAAGGATACTTGAGATGGCCATTCCCATCCTTCAGCTGGTTCATCAGGTGCCACTGTGTGTCTGGTCTGTCACAGCTGGTGATGCTCTCTGGCAGAACATCCGTTTGGTAGGTCATGAATTGACCCTCAAGCTTGTCCTTCTCCTCAGCATTCATCCTCAAGCAGGGGAATCTGCCTGTGAAGTACCTTATGGAATTGAAGTCTGCGCTGTCCCGTGTAGACAAGTCAGCCACAGAAGCATTCAGGATAACTGGGTCATTATAGGGAAACTTCTTGACCATGTACTCCACAGCCTTCATGTAGAAAGCCCGCACAGCGCTGTAGACCTTGGCCAGCTGCAGCTCCTCAAGCTCAGGGTGATCTTCTATGAAGGTTCTTGTGTTATGCCCAATGAACAAGGTCTCATCGCTCTTCTGGTTGCTTGGTTCACTGAATTGTACTTGGTGAACCTCAGCAGCTGCATTGATCACCTCAGGCTTCACAAATCGGTTTAAGAGATCCTTCAGCTGTGTGGTCAAGGTCCTGTGCAGTACATGGATGCAAGGTTTGTCTAGCTGCAGCAGAGTGTTGGCCTCATCGAATACTGACAGGACTGCACTCAGAAAGTAGCAGTAAAGTTTGAATGTTGGGTCCTTCAGATGTTGACATGCCCTCTTCACTCTCTTTTGTGCCCATGGGCTGAGTGGCTGCAGTGCTAGATGTCTTGGGCTTTGCAGTTGCAGTCTTGGGCTGTGTGGTTGCAGCTGCTGGTCTTTTTCTTTGCCTGACTGGACTTGGCTAGGGTTTGTTGGCGGGAGAGATAGCCTGCCAAATCAAACCCAGAATTGTCCTTGCTGCTGCTACTGTGGGTTGATGCGTCCTTGCTGCCACTGTGAGTTGATTTCTCCTTGCCGTGGGTTGACATGTCCATACTGCTGCTGTGAGTTGCCTTGTCCTTGCTGCTGCTCTGCGTGGACTTGTTCTTGCTGCTGTGCCCAGACTTGGACTGTTCTGACTCAAAGTATTGCAGCAATGCAGGCCACTGCTGCAACAACCTGGCAACGCATTTCTCTAAAGAGAGCCACCGAGTACTACCATGTTTCACGATCTTCCGCATTTCAACTCCACACAGGTCCTGAAACTCTTTCAGTCCCTGTTTCCTCTTGCTGGATTTGTCCAGGTAGAAGAACACATCCACAAGCAGCTCTTCAATGGACACTGGCAGCTGAGCAGCAGCTTTTTCTGCAGCAAGATGAATCAGATGGCACGGGCATCCCAGCACATATACTGCACTGTTCTTCTTGTTGATGTACCCTGCCGTGCCCTCCTTGAGTCCTTACATCACCATGGCATTATCTGCCCCAAAGCTCATGCAGTTGTCCCAAGTAATGTCACGTTTCTCAAGTTCACTGTCCATGAGTTTAAATATGTTCTGACCAGTAGATGCCACATGACACTCCGGCATAGACAACAACACTGTCAGGACACGCCCAAGTCCTGAATCAAAGTACTTGACAACTAGGGGATACAGCTTGCAGTCTCCATAATCTGTGCTCCCATCTGTGGCTAAGGAGTATGGAGCAGTCTTCATTGCCTCCGTGATCACAGAAGCATCTTCCTTGGCAAGGGCTCCTACAATGGCGCTGCTCTTTGTGCGACCAGACCCATACTTTCCTACAATTGCAATCAGAAAAATATTGCATTGTATTATCATGATTATACTATAGATTAATAAAATACATACATCTAAAAGGGAAATAAACAGGCTTTCCAACGGTATAAGATGTATAGCCAAGAAGCATTGTTACAACAAAGAAATAATCTACCAAACACAAATTTTTTTACTTTTTGTGCTATGTTTATTAATATAATATTAATATCAATATTAATCAATCATGAAATTAATCCTCTGTAGAGTAGGCTCATGTATGAGCCTAGGCTTCATTTTTTTTCACTTTCATATAAATTGAAAAATGTGTATCGGAATGAAACAGGATCAGTACAAATCAGCAATAATTCATTCTCATGATTTTAATCAGATTATCAAAAAATGCAGCACTGTAACTGTACAGACTGTACAATTTGTAAAGTGTATTGTGACAGTATACAGGTATAAATCTATGCCTATGGATGCTAGTGATACATTGAGGCTATTTGTCATTTGACTCTTACCTGCGATTTTCGAGTCTGGAAACATCTTTTTTACCAGTGGCCCAATGTATGTTCCACTAGAAAGTCAACCGCCAGCACTTCAGCATTTATGACGCTGGTGTCCTTATCAAGCGTTAGGAAACCCGCGATGGGCCTTGTAGACTCCATCGCCGCTTTGTATGACTGGTGTTTGCCAGTCCTGGTGTGCTTTTCGACATCGTGACGACCACCATGCCGGACGCTGAAATCTGCCTTGCACAACATACAGTAGGCGTGGAAGTCGTCCAGCTTGGACCATGTGATGGTCGGCCATTCAACGTTGTAGTCAGACTTGTAACGCTGTTCAGATACCCGCCTCTTTTTTGACGGAGCTCCAAAAAAAAAAAAAAAAAAATCAAAGTCTTTATCTTTATAGTTGGTGTGCTTTGTTTTTAAATGTCTCTGCAATTTCAAAGGCTTCAGGCTTTCATGATCTAGTATTTTGTTGCATAGCGCACACACAACAGCTTGTGCTCACCATTCTTCCCGCAATACGTAAATCCATATTTCAGAAATACCAGGTCGTACGCCCGTAAATATTTCCTCTTTGGTTCTTCAGAAGACATATCTGAGCTGGTACTCAGTTTACACGATGATTTGCTGTTGACTTGTAAATGTTTTTAGCCTACACTAGTCTACTCTGGACATTCTCCGGTCATGTCAGAGTAGATCATCGCGCAGTACATTGACGTTTTACATGTTGATACATATGAAATATCTGATATGCAAATTTGTTGGCTGAATGTTCGAACATGTTATTGTTATATAGGGCTACATGCAGAACCAGTGCCAGCTTATGTAGTTTAATGTCAGAACTGGTGGCAGGGATTCCCTAATGGACAGAGGGAGTATGGCTGTTGAAAAAAAGGTCAACATTTAGAATTCGTCTCGCGACCAGAAATTCCCGCGACCAAGTGTGGAGAACAACGGGTTTAGAGCATTAGTGACGCGTTGCACTTATTCTTTTGCTATTTAAGCCATTCGGTACCTTAATGCTTATAATACATTTATGTTGTGTTTAAACTAATTTGATTTTCTGTAAATGTGTATTTTGTCAATGTCTATGAAAGGGGATATGTTACAAGACAAGAGTGAGGAAAAAGAGTTAAGTAATTTTTTAATGCTAAATTTAAAATTTCAACTTGTGTAGCAAGCTCTTTCAAATGTAATAGACAGAAGTCATTTTCGTGGGACAGATTTGTAAATTCAGTGTTGTGCAAGATTTTGACTGCACAGTTCATGCGTTTTGACAGTAACACCAGTAACAGGTGGTTGTGTGATCAGACATCGAGGTCGGATGGGATGTCACACGGGTTAAATAGAATTGGTTGCAACCAGCAAGTGTAGCTTGGAAGTTTAAAAGGCAAGCCCCCTTTACGAGCATAGATTAGGCATGCAAATGAAGCTGGCCAGGTACAACAGGCTAAAGAATAAACTGCTAACCCTGTTTTAAATACAAAATATTTCTGAAAAAATAACTGTGTTGTATCAAGGGAGATATAGAGTACATGCAGGCGGTAGCTTGGTGAGCGCTGCGGTGGAAATGCACAAACGCTGTAAAGACTGCAACTTACAGAAAAACCCTTAACCACCACTATTTTGGTTTGAATAATGCATGGCTCAAACTCACTGAGTTTCCTCGTTCTGCTTGTAGATGACCCTGTCTATCCAGTGTACAATTTAATATTTTGTATGTTAAATTTGGTATAAAGGACCTTTTATCTTTAGATACTAAGAATTGTATTTTGTTAAAACGAAAGACTTTTATTTTGTTAATGTGACCTGGATGTTTAGAGGTGAAAAGGTGGATGTTGAGAGGTGAAAAGGTTACCCGCTGAAAAGGCACTGTGAGTTAGTTCTCTTTTAACAGTTCAAGGTTTGCTACTCTACTAAAAGAGATGACAAGCTCTTACGGTGTTCACGGTAATATGTTTTATACAGTTTAATAAACGCAACAGTTTTATAACACCTGTCGTCGAGCCATCTTTTGGTAGAGATAGCTACACTGCTATCCAGCAAGTTAAATACCACACACACAATAAGCCTTTGTACCGAGGCTGAAGTTGTATCATGTGTGTTATGTTAGTGAATGAATGCTGCCCCCTAGAGGCTAGAGAGTTCAGGAGTTGTATGATGTACTGAACACGTTACAGTAAAGCTCCAGTCATCTATACCAGTGGTTCTCAAACTTTTTACCATGAGTACCACCTTAGAAATGATTTGGCTCTCCAAGTACCACCAGAATTAAAATCAAGTAGAGTACCGTAATTTCCGGACTATTGAACGCACCTGAATATAAGCCTCACCCACTGAATTTTTAAAATATAATTATTTTTAACATAAATAAGCCGCACATGTCTATAAGCCGCAGGTGCAGCCAGTTACGATAAGTGCACTGTTGCTTTAAGAGAGCACAGTTGCAAGAGTCAATCAGAAGCTAGAACGTTAGATTGAAGACAGTGAGATAGAAGAAAGACGCTAAGTTTGAAACCAATGAGCTAAAGAACTTGAAAAGACTGGATTTGTATTGTTGTAAACTGTTTTGAGTTGTGTTCTGTCTACGCCGGTAGACTGTGGTTATTTTGACATTAGTTAAGTTATTGAGATACTGAGAAATCGCGTGGAGCTAAGCATCCATGCGGCTGCATCCATGCTAGCATCCTAGCTCCACAAAGCCACCGTAAACACAAAGCCACCGTATACAGTCACAGGTATCATAATCCATAAATTAGCCGCGTCGTTGTTTAAGCCGCGAGGTTCAAAGCGTGGGAAAAAAGTAGCGGCTTATAGTCCGGAAATTACGGTAAGTGTTTGTAAACTCATGTATTGTATTTAAAAACTTACAACGTGACAATACTGAAGACAAACGTGACAGAACTGATCTGCATCAAAACATAGGCCGACCCAGCAAATGGGGATATAAAATACCAGTCAATCTAGTGAGGTTTAACAAGTAGAAATTGTACTGCATCAAAACATGAATATTCAAATACTGGTCAAACAAAATAAGCAATTGCCTTGCATTAATCATTCACATATATACATTGAACATTGAAAATTAGGAAAAGTAGGCCCTACTGTGATATTCTCAAGTAATGCATTCAAATGGAATGTAGGCTACTAATAAGAAGAAGAAGAAAAATAGAATGGAAATTGGTAATGACGACTCTGGGCCTATCATGCTTAGTGAGAGGGGTATGCGTGGCTCTGTGAACAGAGTGCTACGATGTCTGGGTCGATTGTGATTAGCTTTAGCCTCAGACTTGGTTCAGCATCGAACCTGCTTCTATATTTAGTCTTAACCCTCCTATTATGTTTGGGGTCAATTTGACCCTTTTCAATGTTTAACGTCTCTAAATAAATGATTGGCATAGTTTTTTTTGCTTCATATTTAATGACTTTTCCTAATCTAATGGGGAGAACTGGGTAAACACAAAATTAACATGATGATATGTTTTCAATGTCCTGTACACATGCTTTACGCATAGGTGTTGTTTGGGGTCAATTTGACCCCAGGCTGTTTTAATTGTATAAAATATATAAGAAATATAAACTTTTTTTTATCACATTGATACTATTCTTGATTACAGAAATAGTTTTCTATTCCATATGTTATAGATAACAACAATATGTACTTAGAAATAATATGAAGCCATAAAACACCAGAAGGATATCTCTTTCCAATTTTAAGTCAATCAGTGAGATTTGATGGTGATCTGCATATTTCTCCATAGTAGCGTAACATGTATTCTGGATGTATAAGGGGGGTGGGTGGGGGTATTGTTTTATTTTTAAGGGCTATTTAGGCAGTCAACAAACAAACCTAAAGTACCTGACACATAAACTTGAGTAAAAAAAAATATTATAATCATTTTGACCCCAAGCATAATAGATGTGGGTAAAATTTGAACATAATAGGAGGGTTAATGGAGGCGAGAGAAGAGAAGCCTTTCTCGCATAAATAAGTGGTGGCGAATGGAATTAGAAAGCGCACGGCCTTGCCCGAAAGCGCCGGATATTCGCTGTGTCGTTGCATCCAAAAGTCCAGCAATGTCTGGCCTCTGAAGGTTGACTTCAATGTGTCGTCACAGGACAGTTCAATTAAAAGCTCCTGCTCAAGAGCCGATAGGTTCTCCTCCAGGACGTCAGAAGCCTTAATAACAAACGGATCGCGCATCCATGTATTCCCCTGCGCAATCGCAGGGAAATATTCGGCGAACTGTTGTCGGAGAGATTTCAGGTGCTCAGCAATGTTGTCCCTGACTTGATCAGCGAGCCTGAGGTCATTGTCAGAGAGAAAAGTCTCCAGATTAGGGAACGCTGACACATCACCAGTCCTTATTTTTATTTCGAATAATTCCAGCTTTTTCAGCATTGCACTGATTTTGTCCTGGACATCAAAGGCACTGGTAGAGAGTCCCTGCAGTCCCAAATTCAGCTCATTCATACGGGAAAAAATGTCAGACAAGTAGGCGAGCTGACTGAGCCACACAGTGTCATCAAAAACACCTGATGCGGGGAAGTTTTTGTCCTGTAAGAACACTTGGACCTCTCTGTACAATTCGAAAAGCCTGGACAGCACCTTCCCTCTTGAGAGCCATCTTACTTCTGTATGCAACAGAAGTTGGACATGCTCGCTGCCCATCTCATCACAGAGAACATGGAATAGGCGAGAAAGCATCGGCCTGGCTTTGATGAAATTTACAGTTTTTACAGCTGTGTGATAGACAGCCTTAAATTCTACGGGCATTTTCTTCACTGCGAGAGCTTCGCGATGAATGCTGCTGTGAGTCCATTGTACATCAGGTGCCACCTCGCGGATTCGGGCCACCACTCCGCTGTGGCGACCCGTCATGGCCCTTGCGCCGTCTGTGCAGACTCCGACGCACTTTTTCCAGTCTAGCCCAGTCTCTTGGAAAAAGGCATTCACGAGCTGAAAGATGTGTTCCGCTGTAGTTCTTGTCTGAAGTGACTGACAGAACAGAAAGTCCTCATGAGCTGCGCTTTGATATTCGTATCTGACGTATACAAGCAAATTAGCCAAATCCGCAACATCGGTGGTCTCGTCAAGTTGTATGGAAAAGTAAGGACTGCATTTGATTCGTTCCACCAGTATATGTTTCACATTATTTGCCATTGCTTGTATCCTACGTGACACTGTGTCATTAGAGAGCGGCACCAAGCTCAACTGTTTCGCAGCTTTTTCCCCACACATAATGCCTGTCATCTCTTTGGCCAAAGGTAAACATAGTTCTTCTCCAATAGTGTGCGGCTTACCAGCTTTTGCTATACGAAGGCTGGCACGATAGGAAGCTTCTTGAGCTTTGGTAACAGATGTAGCGCTGTGCCGAATTGTTGTCTTGGACTGCTTTAGCTCATCGCGTTTTCTGAGAAAAAAGTCAACTGGCTTATCTTTCAGTGATGGATGATTAGTGGAAAGATGCCGTTTGAGATGTGATGGCTTCAAACTTTCATTGCTGAGAACATCTCCGCACACAACGCACTGTGGTCTTGGTTCATCCTCAGCCCCACTCCAAGTAAATCCAAGATTAATGTAAGTCGTCATATTTCCTTACAGTTTTGCGTCGTTTGCTAGCACGTGCTGAAGCTGAAGCCTCACTGCTCAATACACTGCAAGCACCATTAGCACTAGCGCTAGGATCACCTTGACAGTTGGCAACTTCATTTTGTGTTGTGCTGCCTGACACATTCACCTCATTTCTCCTCCTAATATTCCCTTGGAGCCAGGATTGCAATGAGTTGGCACTATTTTTGCTTCCCCCCACTCATCATAACAGTAGTTATAACTATATAGTTATTCAATGCCGGTTTAACATGTTAGATTTCTGTAGTTTTGTCATAACTTCACATAATTTTACAGTGTACAAGTTGTGTGAACAACCCCCAAAAAGCTAGTTTGCATAGCACCAGGTCACAGCCATCGAGGTGGCCACTGGCCTTTTGTCTATGTTGATGAGCCATCAGACATGGTTCCTGCCTTTTGTGTGTCTTGGAGCTAGAAACATTAGCTGGCTTTTGTCTACAGACACGACAGAGTGGTGGAGGCCACAAGGCATTAGCATCTATATGGCCATACCTGACCATAGCCCCAGTCAAGCTAGACTTTCCCCTCTGACCTCCAGACACACCCATCCCCTCCCCTTTACACCTCATGTTAATTCTGCAATATAAAATGTCTGTATTCTCTGTAATGTTTTGAGAAGATGAAGCAAGGAGACCAAGCCGTGAGCAGACGTGCCTAGCGCATGCTCGTGCTGCGCCGAGCTGACCGTGGCTAGTGACTGAATAAAACACATTCTTTCGCTAAGCCGTCTTCTACAAGTCTGTTATTCCTGAACAAGCTAACTTGAACCAAGCGTGGGCATCCGACGAATTCGACGGAGGACAGCGAGATCTTTCAAACATAATAGCTAATGCTCCAAAGAAGAGACTCGCAGTAAACGTCTCTATTGGCTGCGCACGCACATGAAAAACAACAACATACGTACAGAAAGATTAAAACCTAGTTTAATTTGAATTCCATTTAGAAACCTTGTGGCTTATGTGTTTACTGTGTGTGTGGGTGGACATGCACGTTTATGTAACGATTAACGATTGCTTCAACTTCGTTCCTTTTTTCCAACCGAAATGTATGTATTTAACATAAATTAATTTACTAATATATCTTTATTATTGACATTTCACAGGTCAAACTGCAATTACTAAACATGAACATTTACTTATACGTTTACACGTACAGGGAATGCCTTCAAAGAACTAACAAAAATGTGTGGTCGAGAAGCACACGCAAACTTTTCATGCCGTCTTTCTAACTGACGGAGTTATGACCAATGTATGAGTTAACGCTCTGTTTTTTATCATTTCAAAATAAAAGTCCTTCCAGGACTAAACTATTTAACAATCGTTGGTAGAGCTAAAACAATGGCTCTTGCCATAAATATTATACTACTTTATGCAAAAGCTTACAGCACCTGGTATTCCCAGGCGGTCTCCCATCCAAGTACTAACCAGGCCCAAAAGGCAGAAAGAAAGAAACACAAAAGAGTGTTCCAAGTTAAACTGGCTAGTTTTACTGTGTTTAATGATTCTCTGAAAACCGGCAAAAACGATATAGTTTACATATGAACCGGCGAATCCAGCGATTTAATGCTCTCGTTTCTCTCAGGTAACGTCAATCTTCTTCATTCTTGGCTCTTTTTGAAAGTAATTCGGCGGTGCATGTAACTAGCTAGGTGTCACTTTTGCTGTGTTGAATGATTCTCTGAAAACCAGGAAAAACGCCATTGTTTACACATGCGGATTTGACATGTTCCTGTGAATGGATCCTCGTCGTTAAATATGAGCACATTTTTCACTTAGATCGATAGTCTGGTAGCTTTGCAGCAATATTTAGATATGAGGTACGTGTTTTGGGGGTGTGACTTGTCCGCTGTGCAGTTTCAAACAGATTTGTAGAGTGGATTTCCCTACATCAGTCCCCCAAGGATTTCGCGGGCCTTTTTTGTGATAGTTGCGGGCTAAAATTCCTGATTTCGCGGGAGCTTTTCCAAAAAGTTGCGATGAAAGTTGCGGTGTTTTTTAGGTGTTTGTTGCGATGAAATTGCGGGAGCAAGCAAATTTCCGTCTTTGTAATTATAATTGAGTTATTGGTTGAAAAATAAGTAATTTATAAACAAACATTCATTAAAGAATAAAACCATTGAGAAATGGTCCCCTAAATAACCTTACCAACATGCCAAACAAAAGATAACCAGGACTACAAACATTTTGCAAAATAGGCTTTACTTATCCACAACATGAAACAGATACCTATGGATCAACAAAATTCAAGTATACAAAAAAGTCAGTTCAAAAAGGAAAGTGCTATCCAAATGATCTAGGTACATTCACCTTAGTTTAAAGGAAACAATACAACAATTCCATTTCTGTTATTCTGGTAATAAAAAAGTGAAAAAATTCCAACAAACTATGACCACAGTATGAAAATATATATTGAAAAAATAAAAGTTAAATGGTACACATTAATTTCATTTAGCTTTGTCTGTGCTCTTGAACTTTTTAAACAGCATAAAGTGCACCAGAAGTATAATCTGAAAGATCACTAGGCTTAAATGCCTAGGCCTCTTCGAAGGCCTCCTCAAAATCTTCATCCTCCTCATCCATTTCAAAAGCTCCAACTGGTAAGCCTCTGGTTGTGGTATAGGAAGACCAAGGCTTTGAGGTTGTCGTTTGTGACTGATCTCCTTCGGCTGGACAACACCAGCTTGTAGATGCTGTTACTGCACTCAGCGTCTGCTAAGTTTATGATGACCGATTTGTATCGTTTGGCCAGGACACTGAGTACAGGCAGTCTCTCCTGAAGTCCATCCCAGAACACATCCAAATCTACCACTCCACACGCTGAAGCTCTGAGTGCAGCTGGACCAAGGTGAATGAAGTAGGCATCCAGTTCATCTTTAGGCACAGCACCAGGGGCGCAGATGGCACTGGGGACGGGCGGGACATGTCCCCCCCAGATTCATAGTGACCCCGATCCGTCCCCACCACTCTCCCTACGTAAGGCGACAATCATCAGTTAATAACTCTGCACAGCTGATTAGGCGATGTTAGCGTCCCCCCCAGTTCAAAAATCTCATCTGCACCGCTGCACAGCACTGAAACCTGGGATGGATTTGTAGCTGGCCACACAGTCACTCATAAATACAATGTGACGAGGGTCAAACACCCTGACCTCTTTAAGAAACTCAATGGCAGGTTGTCCATCTGCCATAGATTTGCTCAGTTTGTCCTCTGCATTGTTGAATGCCTGTTCCACTCTGTTTAGAATCTGCATTTTAATGGTGAAAGACAGGTCAAGTCCCTCAAAGTATTGAACGCATGCTTCGAAGTGGAGTTCTTTGTTGACCTCCAACTTCATATGCAGATCCTCCAGGTAGTCAAAAACCTTGGTGACTATAGGGCGTCTGCACTGCAGTGAACCACGAGTTCTAACAAGTGGCACATGGATTTGGAGCCATGGTTGCTTTGCTTCCTGATGGCAGTTTTTTTTGTCAGGAATTGAAGATATATCCTTTTGCGGGAGCCAGCATGGTAAAACATTTGGGAGAAACTAAGCATGAATGAGTTCAGTTGATCAAAAGGTCTCCGAAAGGCACCGCCTATCAAATTCATGATATGAGCCATGCACGTTACATGCAATGAATTTGGGTATAAGGACTGCAGCGCAGCTGTAGGGGTGGGAAAAAAAAATCGATTTTTCGATTTCTCTCGATTCTCTCTAGAACGATTCTGTCTCGATTCAGAAAAGTTCATAATCGATTTTTTAATAAAAAAAAAAAATAATTAAAATTTTAAAATTAAATTTTTTTTTTTTTTACACATTCATTTTGTGTTGAAATGCAAGCTGCATCGATTATTGCATTGTTCATTGAAAGTCATAATTGTGACAAGGGAAAGCTTTTTCTCTAATAAAAAAATAGAGAAGGTAATTCATCTGTTGATTTTCTTTATTTATCAAACACAAAGTAGGAAGTGATTTGCAAAATCGACATGCATCGATAATCGTTTTATCGGTTTAGAATTGATAATCGATAATCGGTTTAGAATCGATAATCGGTGTAGAATCGATAATCGGTTTAGAATCGAATCGTTGACCACTGAATCGGAATCGAATCGAATCGTGAGGTGCCAAGAGATTCCCACCCCTACGCAGCTGTATAGGCCTTCTTCATGTACGCTGCATTATCAGTGTTAAACACTATGACATCATCATTATCAATGCCGTACTCTTGAAGACACTTGACAACAGCCATAGACACAGTGGAGTGGTTACACTCCTCAAAGAACACTGTGTCTGCGAGGTAGGCAAAAATTCTTCCAGACTCATCCTTCTCCAGTGGTGCAATTAGAATGTTCATTACACATCTGCCCTCTACATCTGGAGTTTCATCAAATATGACTGCAACAGTCTTGAGAGCTTCTTTCTCCTTCAGGTAGACGTCACCCAAGTATTTTTCCTGGAGCTGGTGGCACCCAGGTGTAGCGCCTCTCTAGCTTGTTTGAGCTTTCATGAGAGGTGGCTAACCTGAATTCTTTTACCTAACAAAGATACCTTGGGGTTTCACTAATGAACTTGACAATATTAATCCAGTATATTTGACAATAAAGCACTTACCTTATAGTTATTACTAATCTAATCACATTTTAAATATGCAAAACCAGTACACACAACGGATATATATAAAAAAAAAGCATGAAAGATTTACTTTAGAAAAAAACACAGATCAGTACTTCAATTTACAATTCCAATATCCTTTGCACATATATACACATCAGCATGACATATCAATATTCACAACAATAATCACAATACTAAACTAGCCGGCAATACTAAATAAACTAATATCTTTACAGTTCAAATGGTGCAGATCTGACTGTAGCTGGTGAACGTGGTAGCCGTAAAAACAAAATGGCTGCTTCACCATGAGGGCACAAAATAAAAGGGAGATGATACCTCTGGTGGATGAGGTTGAAGCCACACGCCCAGCGGCAGAAAGGCGGCAGCAGGGGGAGGAGAGACGGACAGAAGATCCTCGTAGATGACGAGATGAGTTGAGTTGACTTGAAGAAGAGAGGACTGATGCAGATGTCCAACTGGAGTTTCCACAGCCGTTACCACTTCGTTAGCTGGTCGCTAGCTTTGTAGCAAAGTCTGTGCTCAATTAATAGCCACTGTTTCAGCAGCTAAACTATTTTTCCTCTTGATGAGTTATCCACTCACCAAACTAAATATAACACCATTAATAATACAACAGAGTCCGTGTTGAACACTTTAACTAATAATGATGAATACTGTATGTATTAACTATACCGCTTCCACTCTTCTTTTTAACCAACCTCCTCGCTCGTGCTATCTCTCAACTCTCCCGTTCTCCTCACGTCAGTCCAACTCCTCCCACTTCCCTGTCCTTTGACCCCAGATGTAATTCGCTCATAATCAAACAGTACAACAATAAAATACATTCACTAAACATTTTCACAAATACATTACACAACAAATAATTAACATTTTAAATCAATTCACTTTTAACCTTAATGCTATTTATTATATCATGAACTTATTTATTCTAACTTATACTATTTATAAACCTATTCTAATTATACTATTAATAACTTTAAGCATGTAGCCTAATTTTCCAAAGGGCTACATCGGTATCGCTCCACCATTGACAACCTTCTCTTTAAGGATTTTTTTTAATGCTGGATGCACTCTTGGAGAGTGGAATGTTTACTGCTGTGCATGTGGCTACCCAATCTTCACAAATCTAAGGGCATATGGGGAAACCAAAAACATATAATTAAGTATTTTCCTTTCATTATCACCCTGTCTAATACCATACACACCTATCTCATTCATCATATTTTCATTTCTTGCTTTCACAATGTTTAAACATGTTACTTGTTTATTCCTAATTTAATGTTAGGCCTATGTTCTTGATTGCACACACACACACACGAAAACATATACAGAGAGATATCTATTGACTTACTGACTAACCCTTCCCTTAGTTTAGTCCTAACTCCTTTCTGTTTCTTTCTTGTTTATTGTTATCATTATTTTCCCTTTAAAATAACACTATGGAGTTTGTGGAGCCGCCAGGTAGGCGGCTACTTTCTGCTGGACTATTCAGTAACTTATTTTCTGTCTATCTTTGTCTTGTGTTGCACTTGCTTGATGTTCGACTGTGTTAGGAAGGTTGTTGACTCACTAGTTTGTCGTAAACAAAGTAAGCAAATTTCGCTAAGGTTAGCCGCTAGCAAGACATCTCGTTAGCGATGTTAGCTAGCTTGTTAACACGCTTGGTCATTGGTGCTAGTAATAAGTTTGACTGTGTTAGGAAAGTTGTCGGCAAGCTAGCCAACATAGCTATCACAAAAACATTACAAAGAAGCCGACGCTAGAGCCCTTATTACTAGCACCAATGTTCAATCGTGTTAATAAGGCAGTTATTCTTCTGGGCAAATGTGAGACATTCAATGCACACATGTCTGCTGAAACTCTCGAACTCAATACGGAAGTAAGGCGGAAGGGAGAGAGTGAGAGGACACTTCTCGCTCAGTATTCGTTCGTGCAACTGGCAACTGGCAACGGTCGATGCTGCTGATTGGCGGCTCATTGGCATGTCCCGCCTCCTGCCAGTGGCATGTACTTCCGATGCCACATGGCAGTTAAAGATTTAACCCCTACCGGGAGAGAGTTGTGGGAGACGTCAATGTTGGTCAAAGTTGCGGGAAAATTGCGGTGATTGGTTAAAATTGCAACGTCGCGCTGAATTCGCACGGAATCGTTGAATTTGCGTGAATTGGTGCAATCACAACATCGTGAATTCCTGGAGGGTCTGATACATGTTGTTTATCTACATGTAACTGCTGATTTTGGATAGGGAGAAGTTTAACTGAAAACGTTTTATTCCTGTTTCCACAGGTCCCTGTTTCCATGATGTATAGTGTTGCTTGAAACATGGAGAAGTGTAGTGTGTGTAGCAAAAGTTTCACTTAAAATCCAACTTGACACGACACATGAAGACCCATTTCGCCAAGGAAAACAAGTGTGATGTTTGCGAGAGAGAATTCACTTTCAAGCATCAGTTACAGTCCCACCTCAAGCAACACCAGTACCCAAAGATCCCTTTGTACAGGCCGGGAGAGGCAAGGCTGCACTATACAGAGGAAGCCAAGAGCGTGGCCGACCGTGTGGCAAATGCACCCTGCGTAGCAATAGACCCCACAAGACTGAATCCTGATACAGCAGAGGCGAAGAAATCTGGAGGGGAGATGTGGACAGCCCAGTTGGTCTGTACATTTGGAAGGTACGCCGGGCAATCCTTCAAATGGTTACTTGAAATCGACGTAGGATGGGTTGTGTGGTTGCTCGCCGAGTACTGCTTGAAGGGGGAGCAGAACGACTTGCTCAAGTGGGAAAAGACACGGCTGCTTGAATTCGTCAAGGAGTTCCCTTCTGTGACTTGTCATCTTGACAAGAGGTTGGAGGTAAGATGACTGAGTGAATGTCTTGTCTTTAGATGCTTTGACAATCAATTACTGTTTTGTTGGTAAATAGAATTAGCACCTCTGATCACCATCATCACAAAGGCATATGTTCCGAGTCATATGCATCTGCCAGGATTGGAGGGAGTAGAAGCACTGGCCTTGCTGCTTCTGGAACAGTAGTGACCAGCACCTAGTGCCTGCCAAGCTGAGGCGGAAGATTGTAGCTGCTACTGGTTCCCTTCAAGACCACGACAAGACCGCTTCAAGCTTTGTAAAAAAGTACGAGTGCAGATGGGGCTTCACCCTGTTTGGACGGTGCCTCAGGGCAGACACACCCGAGAACAGGGCAGCTCAGAAGACCAAGTTCAGCTGGATGCGGTACCCTCAGGCAGCACAGGTGACCGAGGACACCCGACTCTTGTACCTGGTCATCAAGATGCTGAAAAACCGTCCACCAGCCAGGCTCCAGTCCAGCCCCAGTAAAGCGACGACTGCTATAAAGGCGCAGTACAAGAGGATTGTGGATCGAGTAAGGGACGATCCCATTCTGAGCAACCTGTCCATTCCCCTGCCAAACCTCAACGCCAAGTCAATCTCCAAGAAAAAAGGCCAACTACTGGGCGACAGTTGTGCCCAAGGTGAAAGTCCACAAGCGACTACTGTCTTATGACCCCATGCCAGAGGCACCTACTCTGCTGACAACTCTACCCGTTCCGGCTCGAGCTCAGGTACAGTACGAGAACCTGGATAACCTGGCTGGGGAAAGGCGTGGTGCAAAGCGAAGGTAAGTACATTCTTTCACAAGTATACTTAACCAACAATTTACATAGTTGAATGCTTACACTATCCTGTCACTCCCCGCATGTTATTGCAGGCTAGAAGTGAAGAAACCAGCAGAGCAGGGGAACAAGCCCATCCAGCCCAAGCCTGCCACGTACATCCCGCCTCGAGTGTCTGCAGCACCAGTACTGTGGGTTCTGCAAAGCAATAATAATAATAAAATATAGCTGCAAGCAGCGATGCGGATCCAAAGATTGCGAAACCAGGGGAAAATGTATATTCTTCACAATTTTGGAAAGAAGAGTAAAAGAAGGAAAGAAGAGTGAAGAAGGGAAAGAAGAAAAGAAAGAAGTGTCTTGCTAAAGGACGCTTCAACAGGGAATAGAACTTACAACCTTCTGATTACCAAACGACTTCTCTACCCCTGCACCACTGACGGCCAGGTTAATATCTCAAAGATTTGCTTAGATATTACTTCACTTCCTGCTTTTCTGCTGAATTTGAGTGGCTATACCGGACAAACGGTTGTGAGGATCAAAATTTTGTTGATTAAGTTTTGTGAGGCTTGGTCTGAAGATCATCTCTAGTGATTTTGAAGAAGATTTGACCAAAATTGTAGGAGGAGTAAGCTTTCAAAGGTTTTTTGATAAAACCGGGAATAACAGAAAATCTGTACAACCGAAAATTGGCGCCATTGAACGTTGGATTCGTCTTGATCCAAGGAATCCAATGGTACCTCATTTTTGAAAATCGGTCAAACAGTTCAAAAGTTACAGTGTTAACAAAAGTCCAACTTTGACCCGTTGGTGGCGCTAGTGTGGTCTAGTGGGAGACATGAAACTTGGTGTGAGTAAAGAAGGGACTGTCCCTAATGAGTGTGCCAAATTTCAGAAAAAGTTACCATACGGTTCTAGGGGCTGCCATTGACTCCCATGGTACAAGAATAATAATACCTACAATAACAATAGGTTTCCTCCTGAAATACGTCTGAGGGGATTTGCGAGGTGAGAGATGGGGAGAGGGAGAGAGAGAGGGCGGGAGGTTGTGCCACTGTTCAGGGCTTGTGGACTTCCTGATGCGGGCAACTCTGTTCGCTACGTACACATGGAATCTTCTGTTTGTGTTGTGGATATATCCCAACACGATCCGGCTGTCTGTGTAGAATGTTACTTCTGTGAATGTCTGTGTCCAATTCGTCGGTGATTAGATCTGCCATTTCCACGCCCAGGACAGTGCCGCAAAGTTCAAGCCGCGGAACAGTGTGTGGGGGATGAGGAGCCAGCTTTGACTTGCCCATGACAAATCCAACATTGATGTGTCCCTCTCTGTCTGTCGTCTTGAGGTAAGCCACTGCTGATATGGCCATGGTGGAGGAGTCGGAGAAGACACAGAGTTCTCTGTATTTTGTGGAGCGCAGAGAAACGGGTGTGTAGGGTCTTTCAATCTGAAGCTGTTCAAGCTCACAGAGTGAGTCTGTCCACTGCGTCCACTGTTGTTCTTTTAGTACTGGGAGGGGGGCATCCCACTCAGCTTGGTCGGCGGACAGCTCTCTAACTAATGCTTTACCTTGGATGGTTACAGGTGCCACGTATCCCAGGGGGTCGTAAAGGCCAGTAGGATGGACGCATCTGGGTCCAAGGCTAGGATTTTGTCTGCCAGGTGCTCGAGATGGGGATGGTGTCTAGCTACCTCCGGTGATGGTATTTCGGACCTGTCATCTGGCAGCATGTCACACTCAATCAGCGAAGGCAGGGGATGTGTGTGTTGCCGTCCAAAGATTCCACAATGAAGTTGCTGGCTCGGTGTCCGGCAGTCTCCTTCACTCCTGAGCATGTCTTCAGAGTGTACCTCGATCCCGCTTCATTGATTCCAAAGTGATCAAAGAATTCTGTTCTGCCCAGTGACTTGTTGCTTTGCTCATCAAGCACAACATAGGTCTTCATAGCTCTGTCTCTTTGTCCCGCAGGATACACAAGAGCAAGACAAATCTTTGAGCATGATTTTGATGTGTTCACACTTCCACAGATTTCCGTGCATTTGGAGGTCACAGACGGGACGGTCTCCATCCGCTGTTGCTCCCCACCATGCTCTGTACCGCTCACATGGGCAACAACTTTCCATCGGGCAGGTCCTGGATGCAGGGCTGACGGGTGTTTGTCGCTGTTGCACTTTTTGCACAGCACAGGCTTGTCACAGTCTCTAGCGACGTGGATGGACGAGGCACAGCATTTGAAACAGATGTGTTTTTCCTTCAAATAAGCCTTTCGTTCATCTAGTGTTTTGTTTCTGAAGCTGCGGCACTTCCTCAGTGGATGCGGCTTGTTATGCAGTGGGCACTGTTTGTCAGGGTCATCATTTCTCCAGGCTGCTGCAGGGCTGTCACCGTCGCCGCCATTCGTTGAGACTTCAGTCTTTCTGACAGCAACTGATGTTCGTGTGTGATGACTGCCTGACTGGAGAACACTCTTCTCAATCTTGGAGGGACACCATGCTCCTTATGCAGGCAAAGCTAGGATCATTGCATGTTTTTACTTGATCAGTGACAAAGTTCACGAAGACTGCAAATGGAGGGTATGGCACCCCGTGTTGTTCCATATTGTATATATACATTTTCCATTTGTTTACATGACGTAGAGACGTAGTAGACGTAGGCATACAGTAGACGTACAGTAGGATAGACGTTGAGTAAACAAACGTGATTTACAGTAACGGTTAGCGCTGCTCCCGTAGCCCATGTTAAACGACAATAATATTAAATATGATGTGGAAATATGAAGCGGACATATAAATCTGGTGCATGCAAACGAAGAGAAAGATTAGAAGAGCTGTCAGGATCCTGCTCTGCCTTCGTTTTGTGTTTTCTTGTTCTCAACATGAGCTTGCCCCTGTTTGTTTATATTGTCATGTGCTTCTTGTGTATGTTTTGTCAGGCCATGTGTTTTCTGTCTTTGTCCTGAAACTCCGCCCCCACCTGCCCTCTGCCACTTCCTGTTTTTTTCCCTCACCTGTTCCCAGTCACCTGCCATTCACACGTACGCGTTGGAATGCGTTGATCCGTGTGGAAAGGTGAATTTCCCTTTCCACCGTGAACAGTAACATGGACTAATTAACTCACGTTGCCCAGCAAAAGCGGGAGAAAGAGACGGTACTCCCATTGACCCGCAGGAGCGGGAGAGAGAGAGAGACATTGCACGCACACACACACACGCATAGCCATGTCTGTCGCTAGCTACCCATACCATGCAGCTGTGTGCATGATGGGCTGTGAGAGTTTGGCGCGAGTTCGGATGTGAACGCCATTGTTTGTTTGCAATGCCATTGCTTGTTTGCAACGCGGTAAAACCGCAATATGAACTTAAAGTATAATTCACCATTATCACTGTTCACCTGTTTATTGTCATTACATCCATTATCATGTCATATCACCTTTACTCTCTGTTTCAGCATACAACCCCGGTTAATACATCCATACAGACATACTCACAATCACTCCCGTACTGCTGTTTGTTTGCGGAAGCGCGTGCCGCTAAGGAGTGGTATTTCTCCACGTCCCACAGGGGAGGGAGATGGTAATTGCCATGAGGGGTGTTTGATGTGATGTTTGCTATGTATGTTTGTTAATATCATGGGTGGTATGTGTAAAAGGTGTAAATATGGTAAATGTATTGTTATGGGAACCTTGGTAAGCTTGGTGGTGGATTAATGTCTTTGTTAATGTAATATATGATGTGAATTATAGGACTAATGCAGGGAGGGTTACCCCACTGAGATGGTTCGATCCGATTGGAGCTTATTGGTCCAATCTAGCCTAATGGGGAGCATTATGAAAGCCTGCCTCATTCCTTTGGAAGGGTCGGTGTGAAGAGTACTTACTTGGTGGAAGGTGAAGTACATGCGAGTAGAAAATACTGTTGGAATACTTTTTGAATACGGTTACTTTGCAGTTAAACCTAGTAAGCTAGTTTGCGAGTACGGTTTAAGTATTGATTTATGTTTGTTTGTTTTTGTATCTATTTTTGGTGCTGGAGCCAATAAATACAAATATATATTTTTTTTTACAAGAACTGTCATCCCGTGCCCCGTGGTTTGTTCCTCTCCACCACTATCTCTGTTCGCCACATCCCAATAACGTGGGGTGACCGAGCGGTCCCTCACAATCTGTCAAGGTTGACGGATCCCCATTCACTTTGAATAGGGTGACGTCATCCTTTGCCGAACTGAATTGCGGCTCCGTTGGGTTCCGTTGCGTTGCGTTGCGTTTCATGCGTTGCTTGCGGCAGGAGTTGAAAAATTTTCAACTTTGAGAGGCAACGCATGAGTGAGCCAATCAAATTGCCTTTCTTGCATAACTGACAGCACAGGCGCTAGCCAATCAGATCGCGTTTATGCTCACGTCTAAAGAGCGGGAAGCTCCCAAAAAAAAAGATGGCAGACCAAACTCCGTAGATGAAATAGACACTGTACAATGTAAAAACTAGGGCTGTCAATCGATAAAAAAAAATTAACTAATTAATCGCGATTAAAAGTTTGTTTTTCTTTTTAAGACTAAATCTTATAAGTTAACGAGTAATCACTTCAGAAAGCGTGTATTTTAGACACTGTTGTTTAATTGTATTTTTTTTTTTTTAAACACAATGGTGCCCCTCAATGGTAAATCGTAAGAATTGTCCCCTGAAGCAATTCGAATCACCTCAATCTGCCCACTGTCCTCGACTATGTTGATGGGCCGACAGTCACCGGCAAGAAGTTGTGGAGTGTGGGTTGGCGATCATCTTACCTGGGACTGCTTTCTGTCGGGTGCTTTGCATTAAGGTGATAACTTCAAGACGAGCTGCTTCTGTGATAGCTAAATTCAGCTTGACAAATGCTACATACAACTTTAGTTTTGTCGATTGTTCCGTCATTTTGGCTCTTAAACAGAGACTTTCCGCCCAACAATCCCTCAGCTCTATCCATCTTCAACTACCGCAGTGGTTCTCAAACTTTTTCTGTCATTCCCCACTTTGAACAAGGGGGGCTATTCAAGCCCCACCTGTCCCTCATTGCTCCCATAAAATGGTAGGCCAAGCCCCCTACTTACGGGCTACATTGCCCGAGGGGACACAGGTTCAAGTCTGGCCTGATGTAATTTCCCAATCCTCTCCCCACCTCTTCTCCGCCTCGCTTCCTGTCATGACTTCATGTCCTATCCAAATAAAGGCATTAAAACAATTTTTAAAGTTGCGTTAAAATATTCTATCGCGTTAATCTATGCGATTAATGCAGCTGCGATTAACGCATTAACGCTGACAGCCCTAATAATAATTTAACCTCTTCAGCAATGACATGCTACTGGCTCAGATCAACAAGGGCATGTACACTAAATGAGACAGCGTCTTTTCTCAGTAGAAGGAAAACATTCCGTAATGTTTTAGCTAGACCTCAGTGGCGCTGGACCTCAGATAATATGAACGTGTTCACCGTTCAAATTCATTATTTGTCATGAAGTTGCGTTCAGTTCATCGCTCTCGTTCTCACGTGTTCATGCACAACACTGTTATATAGGCCTATGTTTGTTTATTTTAAGTTGTCACTGTTAGAGGCAAGTTATTTAATCCTCTTTGGTTGACTGGTTTTGGCCTATAGGCCTACCTACAGAATGTGAAAGATCAGTTCAGAAAAAAAAAACGTATGGAATTTTATATTTTAGCCTATAGCCTAGGCTACTGTCTTTAACTTCATTTAGGGGGGCTTAGCCCGTTAACATTAGCGAGCTGATTGAGGACAGGATATATCGGCTCGTCAAAGGCTGGTCCGCATCCAAATCATGTGGTTAATTTCAATCAGGCTAAACTTATCAGGGCAATTGCGCGTGCACGTCCTACTTCAAAAGGCAGGAAAGGTCGATCACCAAAACCATGATTTTCTAACGGTATAATGGCTGAAAAGACGAGAGCTGTTCTTCTCTCGGCATCCGAGCAAGCAATAATCATGTCTGTACGAAGACCATAAAACAACTATCATGGCGAAGTCCACCGCTGCCAGCATAAATAAGCATATATAAGCGCATACATTATATATATATATGTAATGTATGCGCTTATATATCATGTACTATATATGTGTATATACATGTATGTGTAGATGACCATATAGAAGTAGGAGTTTGAATATGTGTGTGCAAATCTGTGTATGGGTGGATCAGTATGTATGTGGCGGCTGGTGGTTTTTAAAGTGAGGGAGGAAGGACTGCGCACTTGGTTGCCATTGGCCTGCTTATTCTGTTGGTGGCATAAGTATGTGAGATACAAGTTGTTTCAGGGTGTTTTTGTGAACTACAGTACAAAATAGCAGGCAGGGAATTGATACAAAGCCACCAGTGTGGCACCATTGTACTTTGAAAGCTGGTGGACAGCATGTCTTTAGACTAGACCAGGGGTTTTCAACTGGTTTTGTCCCAGGGACCACCATTCTTACTAGAAAGTAATCCGCGGCCCACTGATGTGCCTGCGCGCGCGCACACGCCTACGTGTGTGTGTGTGCGTGCATGCATGTGGATAGAAGGAAGTTTTAACATTTGGTTTTCCATGTTGCTTTTATTTAAAAACCTCAAACAATATACATAGAATCTGAAAAATTTAAATATGTGTATATAAACACTGTAAAATATAAATTTAAAAAAAAAAAACTCAAACAAATCTAGAAAAATCAGTGTAAGAAACAACAAAAACGGTTGATTTTCAGTGCTTAAGAATTGAAAACTATTAAATTATTATTAAATTAAATTGCAGTTTGTAGTTGTACTGCATCTCAGAACCATATGTACATCAATATACTGTATAACGTTCATGACTTCAATGTACAGACATGTAGCTGACATGTTGAGAGAACATTAAAGTAACGGTGATCAATAACAATCAACATAAACTGCGTGCGTGTGTGTGTGTGGAGAGAGAGGGGAGACCTGTCAGTGTGATATCTGGGCATGGTGAAGTCCACACAGCATGTCTATTCGTGGCGAAATGGTAGACAGCGACAGTCTCATGTCATTCTCTGGTTCAAGCCTTGCCCTGTACTTATTCTTTAAGTACGCCAGTGTAGAAAAACCGCTCTCACACAGGTAGGTTGTTGGAAAGGGCAAAAGACACCTCATAGCTTTTGCAGCAAGCTGTGGAAATTCTGTCTGGCAAATTATCCAGAACTTAACAAGGGGCTGTGTGTCATACATATTCCTCCTGACAGAGTCTGTGGACATCTCAATCAGCTGATCCTCTTCCACAGCCGTCAGACTTGACCCTACTGCTGCATCGTCACTGAATGGGAGCAGGATCCACTTGCTGTCACGGCGCCACTCATCAGAATCAGTGAAGTACTTTTGGAATTGACGCACAAGCTTCCTCAAATGCTCACATATAGTGTCGTTGATGTCAGTGCTGTCGGAGTATTCTTCAAGTGAAGAAAACATCGCCAAGTTACCACTCTCCACTCATTCGATCCACCTTGACATTTTTTTGACGAATGCGTCGAGCTTTTCGTAGAGCTGCATGACGTTTGCATCTCTCCCTTGCATGGAGCTGTTCAGCTTGTTAAGCTCTGCAAAAACATCTGTGAGGTACGCCAGCTTTGTTAACCAGTGGCTATCATTGAACTGAGAGGCCAGATCAGTACAATTCTTCTCGCACAAGAAATCATAGATCGCTCCACGTAGTTCAAACACACGGGCGAGCACCGCGCCGCGAGACAGCCATCGCACCTCTGAGTGATAAAGGAGAGAGCTGTGTTCACTTCCCAAGTCTTGACATAGGGATGAAAACAGGCGTGTATTCAATGCATTTCGTTTAATGAAGTTAACAGTCTTGACCACGACACCAAACACATCACTGAGCTCAACACAGATCTTTGGAGGCCAAAGACTCTCGATGAATCAGGCAGTGTGTCCAAATTATCCCCGGAGCCACCCTCCTTACAAGCGCAAACAGTCCAGTCTGGTTGCCACTCATGGCTCTGGCCCCATCGCTACATAATGCCACGCACTTCTGCCACGAGATATTGTTATCTTTGAAAAAATCGTCAAGTGCTTTAAAGATCTCAGCACCTGTAGTTCGCCCGGGCAGTGGTTTGCAAAAAAGAAATTCCTCGCACATAGTGCCACTGTCCTCGTAACGCACAAATGCTAGCAGTTGCGCATCATTCGTTACATCTGTCGTCTCGTCGATTTGAAGGGAAAATCCTTCGACTGTTTGAAGTTTAGCCATCAGCTGGTCTTGCCATTTCTCCAATTCGTCTACCGATTGTGTTATCTGACAACGGAATCGTTTTTAATTTTTTTGCACATTCATCGTTGATCAAAGCTCTGCACATGTCTACAGCTGCTGGCAAAATAAGCTGCTCCTCAATTGTATGGGGCTTTTTGCATTTTGCAACCCTGAGAGCAACTAGATATGAGGCTTTCAGTGCATTTTCACTAATTTTTGCACTCTTTCTCATGGTCGTCTGCTGTCCTTTGAACTCACGCAACATCTGTTGCATGTACTCAATAGGCTTGGCCTTCAGAGAACCATGATGAGCCTCCATGTGCCGCAATAAGTTCGACGGCTTCATTCGACAATATTGTTGAACATACAAAACACAGTGGTACCTCCTCTCCTGCTCTGTCTGTCGTCACTGTAAATCCATATTGGACGTATTCCTCATTGTATTTTCTTTTTAGACTTTGTTTCCCTGTATCCTGTGACGTTGAGGGTTGGTTGTAACCCTTACCTATAACATGCATATGGTGTTCAAAAGGCTGACTCTAACAGCGGCATCCAGCTGTGCACCCCGTTGTGCGGCATTGCAGGGGGTCCGCGACACGGGCCTATGTTATCAGTCCACCATTGATTTTTTAAAAATATAAATTCGCTTTGATATTTCAACACATTTCCAGATTACTCTTGAGTATCGTGAAAAATATCTAAAATAAGAAAAATATGTCTAACATAATATAAAGGTGATGAAACCGGCTTGGGGCTAGAAACTGCCAGTAGTTTTCCCCTGTGCATGCGCCCCCACGGAACCCTGGGAATACCCGATTGGGTGACCTCTATGTGGCCTGCACAACAGGGTGCACAGCTGGATGCCGCTGTTAGAGTCAGCCTTCTGAACACCATATGCATGTTATTTAGAACGAAGTTGAAAAGCATCTGTGGTTAACCGTAGCATACGTGTACTTTTGAAGTAATGGATCGGTTTGTAGTGAGGAGAGTGACAGAGGGACAGACTTCCACGACAGAGGGACAAGCTGCCAAGACAGAGGGACAAGGTGAGGGTTCCAACCAACCCTCAACGTCACAGGATACAGGGAAACAAAGTCTAAAAAAAAAAAAAAATACAATGAGGAATACGTCCAATATGGATTTACAGTGACGACAGACAGAGCAGGAGAGGAGGTACCACTGTGTTTTGTATGTTCAACAATATTGTCGAATGAAGCCATGAAGCTTTGCAAGTGCATAAACTGTGACAATAGGACCGTAGAAGAGGACTAGGGAGGACTCCTTTATTCTCTTTGTGTACTAACCGACCTTTGCCTTGTGGCTCTGGTCCAAGTGCTCAGGAGATATCCCTATTCACATTTTCCCTTTCCTTTTCCCCCTTGATGATTAAATATTTCTTAGACTATAATGTTTTGTGTTGCGTGGTTTATGAGTCTACCATCGACTCCATACAAGGTGAATAACGTTGATTAAACTTGACAGAGAAATGTGGGTGCATCTGATTGGTTAATAATGTTCTTACGCCAGTATTACATCGTGTTATTGGTTGCACTGATTTAGTAGGCAACTGTGTTTGCCGGTGAGTTTAACAAACTTTTATACTATGGTTTTGACTAAATGTGCAACGATCTGAGCTGACAACAACTGGTTTATCGTTAGAAATAACATAATGACCTGAACTGGAAAAAATCTAGGTTCTCGCAATTTAAATTACAAAGTTGAACAGATACGGGGCTTCGGCCCACCACCTATATCAGTTCCATTTGGATCGCCTCTGGGACCTCGGAAGTGTCAATGGTGAATGGAGAGCGAAAAAGCGCAAACTCCTTTTCCAGTTCAGTAAAAACCGTGAATCGATTGTCAAATTCATGCCTGAGTCCGGAAAGCAAGTTTGCGTACTTGTCCATACTCTGGTGATTGACAGGCTGAGATTTTAGACAGGGGAAGTGGGCTGCATTGTGCTTGGAGAGCTGCGTCTTCCATAACTCCAGTTTACTTTGAAAAGTACGAACACTATCATAATACTCTGTGACGAGTTTGTTGCGGCCCTGCATAGAAACATTCAACACATTTAGGTGTTCCGTAATGTCCACTAAAAAGGCAAGATCCCTGGTCCATTCTGGGTCGTCCAATTCCACCACAAGCTTCCCTTTACCCTGCATGAACTCAGCTATCTCTGTGTGTAGTTTGTAGAAATGTTTGAGCACTGCGCCTCGGCTCAACCAACGCACATCGGTGTGATAGGGAAGGCCATGATGAATGTCGTTTTCCAATAAAAAAGCGTCAAATTGCCTATGGTTAAGTCCTCTGGCTCTGATAAAATTCACAGTCTCAATAACAACACGCACGACATGGTCCATTTTCAGACTCTTGCAGCACAAAGCCTCTTGGTGCAGTATACAGTGAAAGTTCCAGAATACTTGCTCTGGATTAGCCGCATTTACCTTTTCTCTCAACTTCACAACTACTCCTGCCTTCCTTTCTATCATAGAAGGCGCACCGTCGGTAGCCACACTGACAGCGCGACTCCAGTCCACCTCCAGTTTGTCCAGGGCCCCGACAAGGCTAACAAACAAGTCGTTAGCTGTGGTGGTGTCTGTCATTGGCACGACTGACACAAACTCCTCAGTGACATTCAGGGAAGCATCCACTCCGCGAATAAATATAGCTAATTGGGCTACATCAGTCACGTCAGTGCTCTCGTCGAGAGCAATAGAGAATGCGATGAAGGACTTAACCTTGTCTTTTAGTTGACTCTTCAAATCACCAGAAAGTTCTTCAACTCTCTCCGTCACTGTAGGCCTCGATAAGCTTATGTTAGCTAAAGCTTGTCAGGACACACTAGCTCGGCTGCCTTTAGCATGCAGGTCTTGACAAATGCACCCTCTGAGAAAGCCTGCGCTGGAGCAGGTTAGAGCTAATTGATATGTTGCTATGGTGATTTATCGAAAGTTGCGTCCATGCGTCCATGAACCAAAAAGAGGGGCGTTTATTATCTTAGCCTGAAAATTAGCTTGGTAATTCGCTTAGCGAGCTACGACGAATAGGGCCCAGAACTCACCAGCTCACGCGCATCAGATATTTCCCCAGGTCAGTTGCAGCCGTTGTATTGGATAGGCTTGTGTTGTACACAGGGAGTGAATGTGCATAGTGGGCCTGGAAAGGCTTGAAGTCATTGCTGCAGTGTTTTGAGTCGTGGGGGAAGTCTCTGAAACCGCATGTTTTTCTTGCAATCACAGTGCTGTTGGCCTGATGTGGTATCCAGGTGGCTTGTCCTCTGAGCGAGCGATGTTGAGCCAGCTCAACTAATTCATGGTCACTGATTTCACTTAGTGGCATTTCACCCTGATTCTCACGCGTCTTCGCTTCACCGTTGTCCATAGTGGGCTGGCGCACTGGTGAATGTGGAGTCATGAGTGGTGTTGCATTTGGTTGTGAGTCTGTGACTTAATTTAATGTGTTGGCTGTTATTTCCCTCTTATAGGACGGGTGGCCTGGATGTATATCGGGAGTCTGTGTTACAGCATTTCCACCATAAATTTCAGCTGAAGCAGAGGTCTGACGGTGCAAACCCATGACAGCGACGCGATACGCTTCCATCGCTTTGAGTGGCCGTGTTGTAGCGTGTGGAAATAGCATAACAGACTGGACTAGTGAGCTAGTTAGCAATCTGATTGGCCGCTGCCGGGAAAAATCGCTCCTCATTTGCATAGGATTCAACTTTTTCCAACTTTTATCGGTCGCGTCGCCCAAAACGGTGGTCAACGTCACAATGGATTGGCTCCCGTTGAAATGCATGGGATTTAGAATATCGCGTTGCTCGTAACGGTGTCATGGGTTTGCACCGTGAGGTGTTTTTGATGGGTTGAAGTGGAGTTAACAATTGATATTCCTCTTTAGCAGCTGCTTCTAGCATTTCGGCTTCTGCATTAGCAGCTGCCACTGCCTTTTATAATTTCAGTTCATGCAAACTGGCATTTAAAATGGCTTGTTGTTTCAACAGCTCCGCCTCTCCTTGTGCGAATTCTAGTTCTGCACATGCTGCCTGCCTCAGCTTTGGCTCGCGCTTGCAAGGCGAGGGAATTCGCTATGGAATGTTTACTGGTTCTTGGACAGTTCGATATTTGTGATCTCGTTTCTAATTCCTAAAAGTCCTCTTCTTCTCTTCTTTGTGTCAGTGGTGACTGTTTGTGTTGATTTCTACTCACAGAATAGATGATCGCTAGCCGTAGGAAGGGTTGCCTTTTTACTGTTCTGCCCCCTGTTCTGTGTGTGTGGCGTGGTCACTCTAGCCTGCTACATCAGCTCGGCAGATAGCTAACTGTACTGCTCTGTCTATATGTTTATGCTTCCCAGCGTTAATACAGATTAAGCAGCGAGCCAAACTCCTTTTTTAAGAGCCAGGAAAATGAGCCTTCTTGCTCCTTTATTGACCACATTGAATGGAGTAAAACTAGGAATAAAAACAAAGTGGAAAAAGTGCTGAATTATAAAATACAACATAACATTATAATTAGCTGTTCCGGTTGGCGGGTTAATGGAGTAGTCGCAAGGACAGTAGCCTCCCACGAAACCGTTCACACTTTTTGACTAAAACCTACCTATGAGTTAATATTTTTGTTGTTCTATATCCCATTTTACACTTTTTAATTTTTTTTATAACATACGATGGCGAGTAAGTCCGGTAAAAGCTCCAAAAAGGATACAGGGGAGATTAGCTTGACCTTGGATAGCATAACTGACCTGCTGAATCACCATACTGCAAGGCTTTCGGCCGAGTTTAAATCCTCATTTCAGATAGTGGAATCTAAATTGAACTTAATACAGTCTACATTGGAACATCAAGAAGAACGCATGAAATCACTTGAAACAGCAGCGGAGGACGTGGCTCAGCGGGTCACAGACCTGGAAGAACGGTGCTCAACTTTGCAGGTTAGCAACGAACATCTCCGCACCAAGGTCTGCGATCTGGAGGGGCGCAGCCGGAGACAGAACATCCGCGTGGTGGGCTTGGAGGAGTCGGTCGAGGGGACTCGGCCATCGGAATTCTTTCCATCCTTTCTCTGCGAGGTCTTTGGGCAGCAGGTGCTGCCAACACCTCCGGAAATCGACAGGGCTCATCGCAGTCTGGCACCCAAGCCCAAGAAGGGAGAAAGACCGCGTCCGGTGATAATGCGCCTTCACAAGTATCAGGTTAAGGAGCTAATTATCCGAGAGGCACGCAAGCGAGGGACACTTGAATATCGTGGCCAGCAGATCCGTATCTATGAGGACTATCCGGCTGATGTAGTAAACCAACGAGCGGAATATCGACAGGTTATGTCTGATCTTTACAACCGAGGACTTAAACCATCACTCCTATACCCATCACGTCTCCGCATTGTGTTGCCTAACGGTGAGAAGCAATGGTTAAAATCGGTGGAGGAGGCTAGGCAGCGTTTGGCGCGTCAGCCTCCCGCCTAGATTGCTAAAGTGACTCTCCTGCTAGCTATCTTTTAAGGAAGGGTATCTCTACAATGCTTGTGACACATTAGTTATATGCGGGTTTAGTTCAATTGCTTAATATCTGTAATGTGATTTCAGTTCCAAGTGCTTAATGACTTAAATTTCCTTTGAGCAGTTTGTGTGCAAATGTAGCCATTAGCCAATCTTTAGCACAAACTAGCCATAGCTAATATTAGCCAAGTCTTTAACCATGGGTTAGCCTAGCTTGGTAGAAACAGCCACTGCATTTTCCGTACATTTTTGTTTGCATTAATGGGGTGTATAGTCCCTTTTCAAATAGTATTGGCCCAATATTAATGTGTTCATATTGCTGATGATGTTTACTCTTTTTTTTTGGCCATGATATTATAAACTGCATTACAATTTAAAATGTGTTAAAACGGAAAATAATTCTGGTACCTCAATGCCTAACTTTTTGTTGCTGTGGGTGTTTCTATGAATTTGAAAAATGTGGGTACCCAATAGTATTTAGATTGTTTAATGTTTCTTTTACTATAACGGTTAGGGACCCAGAAAGTTTGATAGCCTACTCAGGATTCTTACATAGCCCTGGGTAGCTCTGCATACTATGGTCGGTTATCGCCATCTTGTGGTGGAAAAATGCAATGTTTTCTTTTACCTTTACTTTTACTTTTACTTTTACTTTTAAGGTAAACGCTTTCACAGGGAATTGTTACACCCTTGTTTTAGTTTTAAAGCAAATCGCCTTCTATGCAAATTACTGATGAAGTTTAGTTAGCTTTGCACATTGTGTGAGTTTTTCCTGGCTTTTTTATTTATTTATTTTATTTTTTGTATTATTATTTATTTATTTTTTAATAATTTTTCACTTTTATTTTCCACTCTTCATAACGAAGAATTCAGGGATATACGTAATGTTTTGAAAGGTTTAATTGTATTTGTGTGGGGAATTGGCTTGTGGTGGTAAGAATCGGAATGAGTTTAGGTGGACAAAAGAATGTCTTTGGTAGCTTGCTGCTGTTTGCATCAGCAGCTTTAGGGGTGTTTGTTTGGATTCGGGGAGGGTTACAGGGAGAGAATACATGTGCTATGGGGGGGTGGGATACTTTTTTGGAGAAGGGAGGGCAATTTTTTTACTGACTTTAACTTTACTGACCTTACTTTAAATATGTTACACATGATTTCTAGCCACTTTGTTTATGAGATAAATGGCTGCAAAGCACTAGGCGGCTGGTGGGTACAATACGCTCACCCCTGCTCTTATGTCCTTGATAATAATTCTGATGAGCTGCAACTAGGGCTGAACGATTTGGGGAAATAATCTAATTGCAATTTTCCCCCCAAATATTGCGATTTAATATGCGATTTTTTTGTTTTATCCTAATTTTTTTCCCAACAAATCGTAATGAATGATTTCAAGATGACCAACTCAATATTAGATACATTTAGTGTAAAATATTATTTCCCACAATTACATTTTTTATTTAACTGCTTATTACAGAATCAAGAACAACAAATCGGTGGCTTTGCCACTGTGCATTTAAGTAATTTTAACAAAGTCATTGTAAGAATAAACACAAGGCATGCACTTTTTAAACACTGGGCAAATTGTACCATCTTTAGATCTTTAGATCACGTTTTTAATCGCGAACGTTGCGGTTAGAAAATCGCGTTCTATCATATCGCGATTAAATCGCAAATGCAATTAATCGTTCAGCCCTAGCTGCAACCTTAGATTTGTAAGTTGGAACGTAAAGGGTTTAAACCATCCAGTGAAGAGAAACAGGGTCCTTTCTCATCTGAGACAGTTAAAGACCGGTGTGGCTTTCTTACAGGAGACTCACCTACGACATAGTGACCATTCTCGCATCCACAAAAGTTGGGTGGGGCAGCTTTTCCATTCATCTTTTCCGGCGAAGGCAAGAGGGGTGGCTATTCTGATTGATAAGGCTGTGTCGTTTGTCCCAAGCCAAGTTATAGCAGACAAAAATGGCAGGTTCATAATTGTCTCTGGTAAACTACTTGACACCTTTGTTACTTTTGCTAACATCTATGCCACAAATATAGATGATGTAAAGTTTTTCCAACATGTCCTGGGCATGCTTCCTGGTCTGAACTGCCACCCTCTTATAATTGGAGGAGACTTTAACTGTTGCTTGGATCCAGTCTTGGATCGCTCTTCTACTAGACCCCGTGTGGTGAGTAGGTCTGCTTCCTACATACACGACTTCCTTTCAGAGTACAGCATAGGTGATCCATGGCGTTTTTTACACCCCACAGAGAGAGAATACTCCTTTTTTTCACATGTTCATCACTCATACTCAAGGATTGATTATTTCCTTATTGAGAATGTTATGATGTCAAAGGTTCGCTCTTGTGCATACCAGAGTATTGTAATTTCTGATCATGCCCCTCTGGCCTTAGATCTATCATTTCGCTGTGTAGCCAAACCAAGGAGGAACTGGCGGTTAAACTCAACCCTCCTAGCGAATGATCATTTTGTTGAATTCATTTCTGAACAGATCAGCTCTTTTCTAAGCATCAATATATCCCCAGAAGTTTCAAATGCAACTGTCTGGGAGGCCCTTAAGGCCTTTCTCAGAGGACAGATTATCTCCTTTACAGCCAACAGTGAAAAAATTCGTAAATATCAGCAAACACACCTTATAAATCAAATTAAAGATATAGATAGGCAATATGCAACCAGCCCAACGCCAGACCTGTACAGGGAGCGTTTAAAAGTGAAAACTGAATTTGACCTACTTTCCACCCAAGAAACAGTTCACCTTTTGCAGAGGACTCAAAGTGATTTTTATGAGCATGGGGAGAAGACAGGCAAACTTCTTGCCAGCCAATTAAGAGGGGCAAGAGCCAAACAGACTATTAGTGCTTTGCGACTAGATGATGGAGAAATGACCTGACCCAAATGTGATCAATTCTAAATTTAGAGAGTTCTTTAGTAACTTGTATACATCTGACTCTACAGTGAATAGTAATGAAATGGAGGATTTCCTTGGCGGTTTAAAAATCCCAGCCATATCTTCAGACTATAAGGAACTTCTTGAACAACCCATTACACAGCAAGAGGTAATATCAGCTATATTCTCTATGCAGTCTCAAAAATCTCCCGGTCCAGATGGTTTTTCTCTAGAGTTCTATAAGAAATTTTCTATTCAGCTCTCTAGTCATCTAACCCTTGTTCTCACAGAATCCCTTGAGAAGGGGGTTCTACCACCAACAATGGCTCAGGCCTGCATTTCACTGTTAGCTAAGGGTGGGAAGGACCCATTGGACTGTGCTTCATACAGACCCATCTCCCTGTTAAACAATGATGTGAAGATTTTAGCAAAGGTGTTGGCAAGAAGGCTTGAGGATGTCCTCCCCTCTGTAATATCCCCTGACCAGACTGGGTTTATTAAAAACCAACAGTCATTCTTTAATATTCGTCGTCTTTTCAATATTTTATATTCCCCTTCAGAATCTGTTCCAGAATGCATTATCTCTATGGATGCAGAAGAAGCATTTGATAGGGTAGAATGGGATTACCTCTTTACTGTTTTAGAGAAATTTGGTTTTGGCCCAGTTTTCATCTCCTGGATAAGACTGCTGTACAGCGCACCCTCTGCATCAGTCCTAACCAATAGTCAGTACTCCACTCCATTCTCTTTGCACCGTGGCACCCGACAGGGCTGCCCTATCAGTCCTCTACTCTTTGCCCTTGCTATTGAACCACTAGCAATAGCACTTCGCGATTCCAACCAAATCACAGGTGTGGTGCGGGGGGGATCTGAGCACAGGGTATCTTTATTTGCCGATGACCTCTTGCTTTATATTTCTAATCCAGGTGTGTCATTACCTGCTGCTATGTCCTTGCTTAATAAATTTAGCCAGTTCTCTGGATACAAATTGAACTTGCACAAGAGCGAACTTTTCCCTATTAATCATCAGGCATGACAACTACGCTTAAATGTACCTTTTAAGATTGCTAGGAATAGTTTTACATACCTAGGGGTTAATGTTACACGCTCTTACAATCACCTTTTCAAGGCTAATTTTGCCAAATTGTTAGAACAAACTAAACAAGACCTCTCAAAATGGTCCCCTCTGAACATGACTGTCATTGGCCGGGTCAACTCAATCAAAATGACCATTCTTCCCAAGTATTTGTATCTGTTCCAGTGCATACCTGTCTTTCTTCCTCTTTCCTTTTTCAAATCTTTAGATTCCATTATCTCATCATTCATTTGGAATGGCAAACAGCCTAGACTGCGTAAGGCCTTTCTCCAAAGACCAAAAGAACAGGGTGGCATGGCTCTTCCCAACTTTAAATACTACTACTAGGCAGCCAACCTACGGTGCATGTTATACTGGTGGCGTTACCATCTCAACCTTGAATGTCCATCTTGGGTTTCCATGGAAAACAGTGCTTGTAGGCAGACCTCTTTGTCAGCATATTTGGGTGCTGCTCTCCCTGGGATTAGTCGTACGCCTACAAACAACCCAGTGGTAAACCACTCTCTCAGGGTGTGGCTTTAGTTCAGGAAGACATTTGGCTTTCAGAGAGCGTCCCTACTAAGCCCCATAGCATTGAACCACTTATTTGCTCCATCGATGCAAGATAAGACATTTATGGCATGGCATGAACTAGGGCTACACTGTTTTAAAGACCTATTTATAGATAAGACATTTGCCTCTTTTGAGCAGTTGTCAAGACAGTATGACTTGCCAAAAACGATTTTTTTTTTCAGATTTCTCCAGGTCAGGCATTTTGTGCAGTGTCAAGTACCAAACTTCCCATCTATGCCACCTGTGAACCCTTTGGATGCCTTTCTCTCTCTTGACCCATTTGCTAGGGGATCTATTTCAAGATTGTACAAATTAATGTCGGGTCTGGACTCTCCACCGTTGGCTGCAGTCCGAGCAGCCTGGGAGCAGGACTTAGGTCAATGCCTTCCAGATAGTAGCTGGGAGTCAATTCTTAGACAGGTGCATGGATCTTCTATGTGTGCACGCCACTCCCTGATACAGTTTAAGGTTGTGCATCGTGTCCATTTGTCTAAGGTAAAACTTTCTAAAATATACCCAACTATTTCTCCCAAATGCGATAAATGTAAAAGTGCAGATGCCTCCCTAATTCATATGTACTGGTCCTGCCCCTCTCTAGAAGATTTCTGGCGTTCAGTATTTGAGACTCTCTCTGGAATTATAAACCACAAGATTGACCCTGACCCGCTTGTGGCACTGTTTGGGGTTATCCCGGAGGAACTGCAACTACCTGTAGCAAAACGTAAGACCCTGGCCTTTGCTTCACTGTTGGCACGCCGTTCCATCTTGTTGAAATGGAAAGAAGCTGCCCCACCCAAACACACCCACTGGGTCAAAGATATACTGTCTTTTCTCTCATTAGAGAAAATTAGATATAGTCTCAGAGGATCAGTGAATACATTCTATAAGATCTGGAGCCCTTTTCTTGACAGTGTCAGCACTTCAGACATAATTGAGGACTAGTCCTCGATAATTGATGGTTTACCTTACTGAGCACTGTGGCTTTTCTGATTTTGAACACAACAGAGATAAAGTTTGGTCAGTTTTTTTTTTTTTTCTCCTGTATTGTTTCTTTGTGTGTTTGGGGTGGTGGGAGGTGGTGGGATTTAAATTGTATACTGTATACATGTCTTGTTTGCAATGATATGAGAAATCAATAAAAAGACCATTGATTAAAAAAAAACATTATAATTAACATTAATTAGCTAACATGCTAACGTAAACAACAGTACAGTTGCAGCGATTTATTTGACTATTTAATCATATTATATACTATTTATCATCAAAGTTATCACAACTCATATTCAATTCAACTTCAATCACCAAAACACATAAAACATATTATGGGCAGAACACTAACAGTTTCCCCAAGTCAAAGTCTGAAGCTTGAAGTTCTTTCCAAACCTTTACTCAGGACGCACTGTACAACTGAGCAGACATACAGAATACATTTTAGTAATCTTAACTAGTAACATTCGTCTCTAAAAACAATCAATTATGATATAACTACGTTAGCTCAATGCTAATTTATATGGGGATATTCCAGAGACTGCGTTAGCGATTAGCATATTCACAAAGCAAACAATTTAAACAAACTTCAGTTCAGTACAAATGGCCTCCACAAGAAGCAATGTTTACAAGGAATAACTGATCAACTGCTATCAAGAAAAACACTTACAGGCAAACGTTTTCTGACCATATACATCGGAGCAGGAAAAATCGTGTCTGCTTAACTTAACCATGTACCATGTTCTGACCAAGGAAACACCGAAGGAACGATACCACTGTTCAGTTGGCATCATACACCACTAGAGGGCGCAATTTCCCCGTACAAACAACAACAGAACAGCACAATGTGTGTGATATAACCAGAGTCCAAATCTTCATTAAATACATTGGAATTTGACTTAGCAATTAATTGTGGGGATGTGAGCGGTGTGACGGATGAAAAAGATAAGATTCAGGCCCACTCTGTCAGACATCAATCTTCTTTATTACGGCCGGGAGCATCAGTATCCAACCCAGAAGCACAACAGTTCAACACCAAACCTCCATATTTATATCCCATAATCATGCATATTCATATGGAATTTCTTGTTGTTAAACTATACTCTACTGGTTTATCCAGACATAATATTAAGATAGAATCAGCATAAAATACCTCTAATTGCTACCTAATAACATGGTAATAGGTAAGCATCTCTGAAGTATCCATTCTTCTCCCTTATCCTACTCTTTCACATGGTTTCCAGTTGTCAGCCTTAAGTCTGCACAGACAGAAAGCCGCAAACAAAATGAACAAAGCATAATAGAGACAGTGCGTTCAATTACAGAAAGCAAATGTAAATTAGTTCTCTGAGCAGCTCTGAAAATATTAAGCATTTATGATCACCGTGTCGGTGGGTGTGCGTGCGTGCGTGCGTGCATGTATGCAAATGTGATTAGGTATGTTCATGTTATTCTCTACAGGGCCAACAGATAGTACTTCACAGGAGTACAGTGTTTTCTCTGATGTTACCCTGTAGTATCGATATTTACCTGAAACTGTTTTAATTTCATTTTGGCTTCCTCATTCTTTCACTGGTGCTCATGTTTAACCTGTTTCCTTATTTCCTTTTAGTTCTTGCTTTAACTTAACTGAAGGTTGCAAAGCCTGCAACACCTGAGACAAGCCTGTTGAAGATGTATTGAAAACATAGAACTTAAACACATACAACTTGTTTAATTTAATTTAATTTAATTTAATTTAATTTAATTTAACTTTTGTTTTCATATTACTGCATCATTTTGCGTACGATTTCAACAAGAAATGGTAGAGTAATTAATGCTCACCTGAGAGACATCAAACCAATCAATCAATCAATCAATCAATCAATTTGTTTATTTCATCAAGAGGGACAGTGTACATTCATGAAAATTAAATGCACCCAATTATAGCCAAAAGGCTAGTTTCCATTGGCAGTCCCCCTGCCAGAGTGAAAAAGGCTATACAACCTTAAAAAAAGGCATTAACGTATATATCAAACATAACATTTACAATAAATCAAAAATAAGATCAAATTAAATTAAATTAAATCCCAATATATAAGTTCTACTGCTTACCCACTAATGATCACATTTTTGGTTATTTATCAACCATGTTTTGAGATTTCTTTTAAAGAAGTTGAATGAGGTTGATTCTCTAATGTTCTGTGGGAGATGGTTCCATTCCCGGGCTGACCTAACGTAGAAAACCGACTGTCCAAATACACTTTTTTTTTAAAGGAATATCACAGTCTCCTCTTGCTGCCCCTCGAGTAGCACTGGTTGCTGCTGTTCTTAACTTAACTAGCTGTATGAGCATTGATAAGTCCCCTCTAACCCCCTCTTCCAAGAATGCAGAGAGGGAGCAGCACCAGAAGGGACTGGGTACATGAAGCCATGGTTACAACAAGTGCAATGTGTGTGTGTGTGTGTGTGTTGTGGGCAAGTATATGTTGGCACTTCATTCTGCCAGTCTTCCTCCAAAATGTCTTAAGACTATTACTCTGTTTAGAGCCGCAGAGTTGGCACGATATATCTTGTCAGCCTTTAAAATGTGTACAGAAAGCTTGCAACCCCAATTATCTGCCTTCCCAAAAGTGTTTATCTCCGTAGTGGACCAGCCTTGTTCACTTACACAAGACTAGGAAGGAATTTCAGCTATGAAAGAAAAAGGAAAAAAAACATTGTGTGAAAATTCACTCTCAAGTTATCTCAGGACTCCGGAGTTGTAGATCAGTATATTTATTCAATAACAATTGCAATCTGGCTCACTCACAGCACAAGGATGAAAGTGAAGCAATTTCACTTACATCGCACAGGGTTTATATACTTAAGATGTATCTACTCCTGACGCCATACATGTTTAACATCTCAGTCATGATAGCTACTCTTGACTAAGATCTCTAACTGACCTTCCTGTCTTCCAAGGATGGCAGTTCTACACAAGGTCGAAAAAGGCACAGTTTGACTCCCCCCCCCCCCCCCCCCCCCCCCTCCCCCCTCCCACCAGTGAGCTCACACAAACATAAACAAGAGGTTCCTTCACTTACGCATGTAGATCTTACACATATGCAGACTCAGACCCCATTCACACGGTTGCGTCCGAATGCGTTGATCCGTTAAGGGCGACGGATACCCATTCACTTTGAATGGGGTGACGTCATCCTTTGCCGAACTGAACGGAGCCACAGTTCAGTTCGGCAAAGGATGACGCCTTGCAACCTCATCCTGAACCCTTATTAACACAGCTGCGTCACTTCATAACAGCAACAACATAAACTAAATCGATGTTGTTAAGAAGCTGGTTAGGAAAGGGATGACATTAACAAGTCACACTTTAATCTATCACTGTTAAATCTATTTGCATCAGACCATTGTTCAAAACCGGTTTTTAAAAGTGTCAGCAATAGCCTATATGAGCAAATCTGACGTGAAAAGATTTGTATTATAGACGGAAGTTTCAAAACGATAACTTACACAAACAAGGGTTATGGCGCGATTCTAACTAGTCCTGTTTGAGTGCTGTGGTAACACTGATTTCAGGTGGTAGAGAAGTCGGTCAGAAATCAGAAGATTGCTAGTTGGATCTCGACTTCTGTCTTCTGTCACTTTATGCGCATGCTCCATGACGTCTTTCTAGCAGATTGAACCACTCCGCTCCGCTCTAGCATTTTCGTGTAAACGCAAGTTTTTCTTGACACGGCTCCGTGTGAACGTGATAAAAAAAAAAACGAACATCCAAATGTTTTTCCGAATTCAGGCAATCCAGGCTCTGTGTAAACGGGGCCTTAAACACGAAATCCAACTCCTAGCCCAAGGCGGCTCTAGCAATTCCATCAAGGGCAGCGGTATAATTAGCAACAGTCTGATGTCAGGACTAAGGGGCAGTCTGTTGTGAAAAATTAGGGGAAAGTACCAAATAAATGGACAGCGCTCCCCACCAGCCCTGCTCGACGCATCTCAACAGACAACCTGATGCGCCCTGTCCACGCTGCCAACGGCTGCCTCTGATTTATCGGGTAATTCAGCTTTCTCCAGTATGTCTTGGGCTAATTAAATGAATCATGCTCCATCCACAAATGTCACAATTGATTTGTCAGCGGTGAGCAGTGACTTTATTTCAATCTTCACGCGGGGAAGAGATGAGAAACACAGAAAAAAGAGGGTGGTGGGCGGTGATGGTGGTGGTAGCTTTTCTTCTTTTTTTTTTACCCGTGTTCGTTATCAGGGGTGAGTGTAGCGGGCAGGTGCAGTCTCATTAGCGCCTTGACATTGCCTCTTTGCAGTTAACCTGGAGTCTACTCCTTCCTGCTGATCTTTCTGATCAAAGTATAAGGTGTAGTTGAGTGTTTCTTCACTAGTGACAGTGATTATTTGCAGGGCTGTACTGTGTTTGGGCTGAATTGGTGTTGGATCTGGAGAGGAAGCATTTGTCGAGGCAGGAGAAACGTAGACAGAAGTTAGGAGTTGCAGTTGGTCAGAAGGAGCAAGAGTGGCCACAGCCAGAGATTACATTGGACATTGATATACCCACAAACATTGTCGAACAGCAGATACAAGATAAGACCCTTGTGCCATGGTTTCAGAAAGCTACAGGGGGCGACAAAGAGACACAGGTAGCTTCTTGGAGGAAGAGTAATACATCCTGAAAAATGAGATGCTGTATCAAGTGAAGGGAGGGATTGAGACCTTGGTGGTGCCAAGCCCCATGAGAGAAAGTTATGACCCTAGCCCATTCTATCCCATGGTCAGGACATCTAGGGAGATACAAAACACTTACCAGAGTTGGTAGCCGGTTTAGTTGGCCCTAAAAGAAACCTTTTGATCCCACCTGAGCAAGTCGTCAGTCTCTGTCTCTGCACCTGAGTCTAGTAGCGCAGTGGTAGGCACTACGCAGGAGTCCCAGGTTCGAATCCCGTCAGATCCTGACAGCAAGACTCAGCGAAGGCCTGGTCATGGGCCACAGCTATTTGGGAACAGCAGGGCCATTCCTGTGATGACTTCAACGCCTTCACAGGTGAGATGCACCGGGTGTTTGACCATCCCTTGGGAGGTAGAGATGCGGCTAACTGGCTTTTCCAGCTGCGTCAAGGCAGTACTAGTGTTGCTGAGTATGCTGTGCTCTTCCGCACCTTGGCAGCTGAGTGTGGGTGGAACGAGGAGGCCCTGATGGCGGCATTCCGGCAGGGGCTCGCTGGCGGTATCAAAGATGAGCTAGCAGCTAAAGATCCCGTTTCAGATCTGGATTCCCTAATTGACCAGACTATTCGTCTCGACAACCGTCTGCGAGAGAGGCGCCGTGAACGACAGCCAGACAGCCGCTCCAGTTCCGGAGCCACCGCTTCAACCTTCAGTTCGCCACAATGGCCTCGAGGGCTACAGAGTAACCCACCTTCCTCTGAGGAGCCGATGCAGCTTGGTGGAACTCGCCTTTCCCAGGCAGAACGGGACCGAAGGATGAGGGAGAGATGCTGCCTCTACTGTGGAGGTCCTAACCATTTCCGCTCCTCGTGTCCTGCGCGTCCGGGAAAAGCCCTGCCCCCTCCAGTAAAGGGAGAACTGTGACGGGGGCGACCTTTACTCCTTCAGACTCTACCTTGTGCCTGCAGCTCCTTGTCACCATTTCCTGGGAGCACCAACAACACCCTCTACAGGCACTTGTAGACTCTGGTGCTGCTGGGAATTTTCTGGACTTCACCCTTGCCAACAGCCTTCACCTGCCCATAATTAGCCTGGACCATTCTCTCTCAGTGACGGCTCTCGATGGTAGGCCCTTGGGAAAGGGTACTGTAACCCATATTACAGCCCCTGTTGTGTTGACTGTTTTAGAGAATCATAATGAAAAGATTCAGTTTTATCTCATCCACTCTCCTGAGTTCCCTGTTGTGCTTGGGTTCCCCTGGTTGTCTCACCACAGTCCTCATATCAATTGGTCTTTGGGAACTGTGGTCGAGTGGGGTCCAAAGTGCAAATCTTCTTGTCTCCTCACTAGAGCTGCGCCCTCGGTTCCGAAGCCTCCTAGTTCTCTTGAATTGTCCCAAGTTCCCTCTATGTACCATGAGCTGAGTGAGGTATTTAGCAAGAGGAGGGCAACTGCCCTGCCCCCTCATAGACCTTTTGATTGTGCTATTGATCTCCTCCCAGGGTCCTTCCCCCCACGAGGAAGGATCTTTTCCCTGTCATCCACAGAGACTCAAGCGATGGAGGACTATATCAAGCGCCTGCTGGAGAGCCACCTCTTCGTCAAACCAGAAAAGTGTGAGTTCCATGTCTCTGAGGTGTCCTTTTTGGGCAAGAGGTGGAGGTTGGTGTTCCCTCAGCCCAGAACTTTGTCAGATGGTGCAGGCGTGTCTGGCTCAAGGCCCGGTCCACTCTGCAGAGGTCTGTCCGACAGTACCAACATCATGCCAACCGCCGCCGCAGACCTGCACCCCCGCTACGTCCTGGACAGAGCGTTTATCTGTCTACGCGAGACCTCCCTCTGCGGGTGGAGTCCCGCAAGCTAGCTCCACGGTTTGTGGGGCCCTTCAAGATTGTGAGGAAGATTAATCCAGTCTCCTATCGCCTCCAACTTCCCCGGTCCATGCGGATCAACCCGACGTTCCATGTCTCCCGCCTACGCCCGGTCGCCACAAGCCCACTGGTTCCACCAGCTAAACCTCCTCCGCCCCCCAGGATCATCGATGGCGGTCTGGCTTATTCGATCCACCGCCTAGTGGATTCTCGCCGTGTGGGGAGGGGTCTTCAATATCTAGTGGACTGGGAGGGCTATGGTCCCGAGGAACGGTCCTGGGTCCCATCTCGGCATATACTCCAGCCCAGAGGTGTAAAGTAACAAATTACATTTACTCACGTTACTGTAATTGAGTAGTTTTTTTGTGTACTTTGTAATTTTTAAGTAGTTTTTGAAATCGGTAATTTTACTTTTACTTAAGTAGATTTTGACTGAAGTATTGTACTTCGCTACATTGGAAATTACATCCGTTACTGAGTAAAAAAAAAACATAGTTCAAGAAAGGAAACCGAAAGGCGGGAATCGCGCACGACAATTCTCATTGCAGTGGTGGATGGATGCTGCATAGAGTGGATGATTGAGTCGATGCAAGCCCGCCGGTGTTGAGTCACGAGAGATAGAGATGGAGAAAGATGATAGTGCGGACTACCAACAAGCTGCGGACGACCAACAAGCTGAGGCACCGAACTTTCCGCAACTTAAAATTAAAGAAGATGAAGAAAACCCGTATCCACAACTCAGCAAGCAGTTTGCCTTCCAACCTAAAAGAGGCAACAGCTTTATAATGCTGTGTAAGCTGTGCCTGCCCCGCCAGACAGAACTTTCTGCTTGTAAAAATGAATCTTCAAATCTGCGCAAGCATGTGTTGGTAAGTACAGTATTTGTCCCTTTCCATTAGTAGTTCAGACAGCGTTTTTGTTGTTTATTAGCTTTGCTACAATAAGCAAAATATGCGTGTCATGGCACTTGTAGCCTCATTTTGGCTAGCACTTGCAACCACCCTGAGTATGCTAACGTCAACTAGCTAGCTAGCTAGGCTAGCTATATACTCATGTACCCATCCTTCTGTTAACAGCAGTCATCCAATAGACTAATAATAATTCCATTCGTTTCAGTTCATAGCATTATTATGTTCAGTCTCTCATATTGTGTTAAAAACTGCAGATCAGTCATCAGCAATAAGATACACCGCATAAACTGATATTAGGCTAATCATTTGGCTGCCTCCCATGCCCTGAAACAGGAACGATGTAAATGCGCACACCATCGTTGTCAGACAGTTGGACAAGTCAATGTCAATGTCGTTATCTCGAATTTATCACGATGTGGTGGCTTTGCAATGTGCACGTCTTTCATGTTAATGCTCAGGGGTCTCGGTTAGCAAGAATTTAGGATTATGAATTGTGATGCATGTAGAAATAGAAAATAATGTTATCATTCTGTATATATACTGTAGGTCTGTCATCTCAAGTAGCTATTTATAGCTATTTCTGTGTTAAGATGCACTCTTGATGGCAGCTCAATACTTAATTGTCAGAATTGTTGTTTGCAGGGCTCTCAAGTTTTGAAGACAGGCAAGAGTGACATACCCCCCCCCCCCTGACCACGCCCCCGGCCCACCCCCATTCCGCCCGCCCCGCCCCTGCCGTATGCCCACAGACCAGCCCCCCCATATTATTTTTAGTGTTTTGTTGTTAATAATTGCTCAGACTTGCAGAAAAGATTTGACACATGGCACTGACAATTCAACCAATTACAAAGTATGTATTCAATTTGGGAGAGAGAGAGAAAGAGAATTATGTTTATTGTAGGTGTTTGTTGCTTTTTTGGACTCTTTTATCATTTTTGGTGTTGGTTCCCATTATATATGCCATAGTCATAGAATTGGATGTATTAATTGTGCTGGTTGACTTCAGTGCCTGCTGTTTGGGCTGATGCCCCTTACTGCCTATGTGCCTTGTCACATCCCGCACACCTGGATGGGCACACAAGGTTTCTTGGCAGCAGATAGAGCACCAGTAATATGAGCTGGTGCTTCCTACAGTAATAAATGGCCATTTAGAGGTCCATTCACTATTAAAAGAGGTCTTGTAGGGTTGCTCCTGGGACTTTTCTCTCTTTTGTTCTAGCCATCTCCTCCACTGTTTCTTCCACCGTCTCCTCCTCCTCCACTGTCTCTTCCTCCTCCACCTGTACTCTCTTCCTCTTCAACCTGTACTGTCTCTTCCTCTTCCACCATCTCCTCCTCTCATGTGTTTACAACCTTCTCTGGGCCTAATCTGGCCTTTTTAGTGGGCTTTCCTCTTTGGGCGAAGGACAGGATGCTTATTTGTTTTTTACCTGACATCTTTGAAAGACAGATGCAATGATTAATGCATCCATGGCCAGGATATTTATAACATGCTAGTATGCCTAATGAGCTCGCGATTCACAACTTCACCAGGCGTGAAGAAACCTCGGAATCTGAATAGAATGTTCAAGCAAACACATTTACCAAAAATAATGCCCATAACATCATTGAATATTAAGGGCTGCCTAATATTCGTTCGAATTATAGGCTATATATTTTTTTAATATGCCTACTCGAATTTATTATAGCCTATTAACGAAGTTCGGAGTCAAAGCTATAGTGTAAAGGCAGGCTGTGTTGGCTACAAACACTCATTAAAAACTGATGCTAATCATCTGGGAAATATTCTCTAATTGCAGTCAAGTTGTCATTGCTTGTGTCAAACCATTGTAAATGTGTTGTAACATTAAAACAGGAGACGACTTACTCTTTGTAGAAGACTGATGCTTGGAGCTCCGGAAGATCAATCGCGCGCAATTCTAGGATGCTTTATTTTAATTGGTTGCTGGATTAAATCTTACCCAGATACAAAAGATGTATTTTTCGGATTGGCTATTGTGTAGCCCATTTTTTCTTTTGATTGGCTGATAAGTGGCACCTCACGGCAGAACCCCAGGGGATTCGGGGAGAAGTGCTTGATTCCTCCATGGTGAGGGCAGCGCGGCCAGGTCATGTTTGCGCGCTGCGACACATTAAATAGCCTAGAGTTTTTTTTCAGCGTGAGAAATACGATGTGTGGCGGGAGTGCGTGACTAAAGACCGAAATGAGTGACTGTCACGCTCAATGCGTGACACTTGAGAGCCCTGTGTTTGTCATTCTACAGGTCTAGTCTATGTCAGACAACATCTTGACCGGATGGTAGGGGCTGAAGCAAGTTGGACAACATTCATCAGATGAAGATGATTTATTTTCCTCAATGAAGTCCAGAAGGTACAGGGGAGTTAGAAGGGAACCTAGCCTGTGTCTCAGTCAATATGGATCTGCTGAACTCCTTTCAGAATATCAAAACACTGTCCCTGAAACTCAATACTGGCCTACCTGCCTCGGCCGCCTGCGAGTGACTCTTCGGCTGTGCTGGATTGCCGTTTACTGCAAAGCGAGCCCGGATGAACTCTACACACCTTGAAAATCAGCTGCTGCTCTAACTCAACAAGACGTTTGTAGACTAATGCTCTAAAGGTGGACACAAGTAAAGTAACCAAAGTTTTAATATAGTGGGGCAGCGGCATTTTAACTTTTTTATTTTAGCTGTCATGTGGTTCATGTCTTGACATGTCCTCCCAAAAGTTCTTAAATGTTGTGTTGACAGTTTAATGTTTAATATGTTTAATGTCATTGCACTTATATTTCTAAAGATTTCCTTTAATTAAAAATAACTAGTTTTTGTATTGGATTTATGATCAAGTTGTTGAAAGTAACTAAGTAACTTTTACTTAAAGTACATTTTAAATGAACTGCTTTTTACTTTTAATTGAGTACATTTTTAGATGGGTAATTTGACTTGTACTTAAGTAAAATTTCATCAAAGTAATTGTACTTTTACTTGAGTACAACATTTCAGTACTTTTTACACCTCTGCTCCAGCCTTCATCAGGGCCTTCCACCAGAGTCATCCAGATCGTCCTCGAGGGAACGTCAGGAGACGTTCATAGGGAGGGGGGTCCTGTCAGGGTTTTTTGGACTGCTATTCCTTTTGTGACCACGTGGGGTCCTCAGTGTTTCTGTTTTCGCTGTCACATGTGTGTTAGCTTATTGTTTCATTGTGTTCACCTGTGTCTCGTTTGTAAGCCTTTATAAGCCTCCTGATTTTCTGTGTTTGTGCTGAGTCTTGGTAACGGATACCCTGTGTTAGGTGACGTGAGTCACTCTGAGAGATTCTGCTTTTGAAAGATAACTTCTATTCTGAGTTCCTTTGTTTTTTTTAGATACTTTTGTTAGCCTTCAGACCCGTCAGATCCTGACACTTTTCACATTAACTTGTTGAAATAATTCCATTCTAGAGACCAAAAGGAGACGCAGTTGTTTGTCCAAGCGGTGATTGAAGAAGAGGAGCCGCAGGAGCAGTTTTTCCCTGTCAGGACCACCTCACAGACCGTATACCTTTCCCACCTGAAGGAAGGTCAGCAGCACCAGGTAAAGGAACTGCTAGACCCCAACTTGTTCCAGGAAAGGACTAGGCGGGCGACGGCCGTGGAGCACGACATCATCCTGCGGCCAAACACATCCCCCCAGCAGAAGAGCTACCGGGTGCCAGAGAGGTTCAGCTTGAGGAAAGCAAAGTACATCTACACAATCGACCTTTCCCGGGGCTATTGGCAAGTGCCCCTGAGGGAGCGTGCAAAGGAGGTGACCCCTTCAGCCTGTACCACCTGTACCGGGTAATGCCGTTTGGCCTGCAGGGGGCACCAGCCAGTTTCCAGAGGCTAATCGATGGCATACTGGGGGCGTCCATGAGTTCGCCGCGGCTTACCTGGATGACGTTGGAATCTACAGCAACAATTGGCGGGATCACCTGTACCACCTCAAGCAGGTCCTCGGACACATCCGGGAAGCAGGCCTGACCATCAACCCAAAGAAGTGTGCTCTGGCGAAGAAAGAAGTCAGTTACCTGGGCTACGGCAATGGCGTCATCCAGCCGCAAGTGGACAAATTGGAAGCCATCCGCAGCTGCATACCTCTGACAACAAAGAAGAAGGGGAGATCTTTCCTGGGGCTAATGGGATGGTATCAAAGGTTCATCCCTAACTTCTCCGACAGGTCTTCTCCCCTTTCAGATCTCACCATGGCGGCTTTGCCAAACAGAGTGGTTTGGACGGAGCAGTGCGAATCGGCCTTCCAGGACCTGAAAAGGGCAGTCTGCAGCGACTCAGTCTTGCTTCAACAGGCCCTTCATCGTCCAGACGGACGCCTCTGGGGTGGGGCTCGGTGCAGTCCTGCTCCAGGAGGTGGACGGGTTCCGGAGGCCTGTTGCATTCATTAGCCGAAAGCTGCTACAGAGAGAGAGGAGGTACTCTGCGGTGGAGCTAGAGTGCCTAGCGATCAAGCGGGCCCTCGACTCTCTGCGGTACTACCTCCTGGGGAGATCATTCCAGCTGGAGACCAACCACAGAGCACTACAGTGGCTGGAGAAGATGCGGGACAGCAACTCCAGATTTTTCTTAAGGGCTGAATTTGTGAGATCGTTGGTGATTGTGTTCACATCAATACTTCAGACATCATTGGATTTAAATAATTATAATAATAATAAATACGAGAATATTTGTATCATTAACAATTGGGTTTCACATTTATAATCATGATTCTACGAGGCATCGTGATGTCGTAAAATAAATAAAAGCACCACACGAACACTGCAAATGTAAGTGAATAAATAAATAAGCACTAAACTCAATCGCGTGGATATAACCATAGTGGAATACAATGGACACATCTACATTCTGCAACAGTACCTCCACCTCTGCACTGGTGAAATTAGGTCTGCGTTTACTCGACCGGTGCTCGCTTTTTGCTTTTGCGTCTGCTGTGGATTGTGCACACGTCTCTTCAGTTGCATGCCCTTACAAGGAGCTGGCGGGGCGTGTATGTATGCCAATCCAGGTGTACGAGAACGCGCGTTCAATTTAAGAATCCTCATTCGGAGGAGCACAGCTGAGAACACTTCGGGTGTGTACGAACCCATTTCCAGTCGTTCATGAATATTAAATATTAAAGAAGACACTTAAGAAAAAGTTTGAGAATGAGGCCCAATCAAGCTACGAGCAATAGAGACTTAGTGTAACAATAAATACTACTTTACATAAGAATAAAAAAAAGTGCAGGAATGTAACTACTGTAAGTGCGAGTTAAGTACTAGTGAGAGGAGATAGCATTAGAGGAAAGATAAGGAGAAGTAGAGGCGTGAAGAGGAAGGGAGAGGAAGTGCAAGTTAGGAAAGGAGGTGCTCCCTGAAGAGTTGGGTCTTCAAGAGCTTCTCAAAGGTAGAGATATCCATCCACCACATGCTATATATTTCATTTCCTAAGATTGACCAGTTGGAACACAATGTCAACATTAATCTTCCTACTCACATGTGGCTCCATTTGGGCTATGGCCTATGTGATTCCATGCAGCCCCTGACGACTTGTGTAAAGCCTATCTTGCTCTATGCTGGGACAAGTTGTGTCTCTGGCACGGAAAGCCTGGTGGAGCACAATAAACTTTGTATGGAAAGCATCCGACTCTTCAATGAAACTACACACAAACCTACCTGCTTAATTAATCCAAACACAAACTAACCAATTAAAGAAGATTGTCATCTTTATCACAATGCAATGTTTCTGTCTCACCTGCTGGTTTGCTTCTTTGTAACCAACTCTGCAAAGATGTGCTACCCTTTGCTGCCTCCTTTAGCCGATTCTCTCTCTCCTGAATCCTTCTCTTTTCCGTAGCTATTCTAGCTTCTACCGCACTCTACACTTAACAACACCCAAAACAGTGATATGATTTAGGCATTTAACCATTTTGAATGAAATGATCCATGTGATGCATTCCATCTTCTTGTTAAAACGAAATGTTAGAAACTCACCACCAGCAGACATGTAACTTAGTTTTCCTACCAAAAACTTAGCATGTGGTAACGGGCTGGTTTTCTGGTAGGCAAGCTAGCTGCCTGATTCTTTAGGCTAAATGTGGCAAACTGAGCCTGGATTTATGAAGATTTTTATTAATTTCATATAACTTGATGATGATTGTTCGTTTGTTATTCATTTCTACAACTTTAAACTCACCTTTTCTTACTACATCAAAGCGGTTGCGCATCATTAAGTCGATTAAGTGACTTGATTGTCTCTTGAGGCAAAAATGCAGGCTCTTACGTGCAGCACTGCAGGTACAGTAAACAGAGTAGGGGGCTTTCCCAAACTAGCTACTTTACCCTCCCCCTACTCACTTCCACTCTCGCTGCTCATAAGCTATTTTATGAAATGTTTCAGGTGGTGATTCTTTTTGTCTAGGCCTACATGAAATTCTGCAACTTTTTTTTTTTTTACCTTGGAGGGGCAGCTTGAGTCGAGGAGGGCAGACGGGCAGTTGCCCGGGCAACCTAAGCTTTGTTACCTGTTGCTAAAGAAGTTGTCAAACGAAGGGCTGGTCGAGCCACAGAGGAATCTGCAGATGAAGGGCCTGGAACCTCCACATCAGGCTCCACAATTGTGTTGTTGCAGAAGGATCTTACAACAAAGGGACATAACACAAAACATTATGGCACATGTCAATACCACAGTAATTGTGTAGAATAGCATGGATCCTCTTTTGTTACCATACATTGCTTACCATACTCTTACAATCCTTTCACAACCTTAAACCTTTAAAACACATTTTATTCACCAAGCACAATTGTTTTCTGTGCCATTTCTGTTTGTACACTTCCTATGCTATAGCTGGAAAATAAATGCTTTCACATGTGATACTGCATTAAAATGAACAAGTTGTTTTACCTTTCTGCACAAACACTGCCATGAAGAGGGAGCACTGAAGTAGGAAATACTTGTTGGCATATAGGGCACACCTGGGCAAGCCTGAGCCATGTTCTCCACCATGTTCTGTTATTTAAAATATGGTACAAATTCCCATTCAAAATGTTGTTACGAAGAGATATGGAATCATTATCTTTATCTTATATCGAACAACACTGCCGCCTATCATTTCACTGTCGAAAGCTAGTTAGTTAGCTAGCTCCATTGTTAATGTTTGGTACAGCTAACAGTAGCTAGGTAATTAACAAGAACCAAAGTAGTAAGGTAATGTAAGTACAATCACTTCTCTTAGCAAAGTTACACATTTTATTAGCTAGCTAGCTGGCTTACTATCTCGCTGTTAAGCGAGTAAGGCATTTTCAAGCGATTTTTACTTACTGTCGAAGGCACACCATCAGGAGGCGATCCTTGTCCAGACATAGCGTAGAACCATCAAGGCAGAGGACAACACTGCCACCTACTGGATAGGATGGCACTGTCGAAAAGGAGGGGGGGGAGGCTTGTATTTGTGGATCGGAAAGCCATTTGTGTGTGGATCGCAAAAGACCGAAAAGAATGTCTCATAGCACATTTATGTAAATGCCAACTTACAAATCACGAGTAAGAATTTAGTTTTTGTGGATCGCAAAACACATTTGTAAATCGTGAAACATTTGTGGATCATGGTACTTGCATTTACAAATACTTTTGAGACATACAGTATCTCTCTCCATAGTTTTGTTGCAAGTGTTATGAGATTGACAATGCAAAATGTTTTATGGAGTAAAATGCCATATGTGCTATTGAATATTCAGTATGTGATATTAGAATAGAAATGTGTTCCATGTTTAAAGTAATATGTTACAGAAGAGTAAGAATACTGACCAGGTTGAATTTAAACTGTTTTAGAATCATTAATGTTCTGCATGTCTTAACAGACTCGGAGATGTGTTGTAATGGCACTAGTTTATGTGCGGCGCGCATTGATGCATATATTGATACTGATATCGTATGTATGTGTGACCTACGTCAGTTGATGAGTTCATGAGTTATGAACAAGCAGCAGGTTGATGCCCTCGCATGTATTGATGGGTTACTTTAATAAACCAGTCTTTGGAAATAACTCCCGCTGATTATTTACGTTCGGTAATTCTACATGGTGTCAGAAGTTAAACTGGAAGATGGCGAAGTTTCCACCTGTTTTGCATGAACGTTTCCTCTTGCATAAGTTGTGTGGTCATACCATAGCGCCGAACTAGTGCTGATGGTCCTTCTCTACAGAAAGAAGAAGTGAAAACCACATAGCAACTTGTGTACAGGCATACAGGCCTAGATGTTTCTTTTATTCCACCACTGGTCCCGCAACGGACCAACACAGATATAGTGACGATACGCCTTTCAACACCATGAAAACTATATCAAACACGCATTCTTTACACAACACCAAAAGTGAATAAATATGAAAAGGCATAAATTATGCAATAAACACAATACATTACATAAAGTACTAATTAAACATGGCAATGAATAAATTACACCATACCTTGCTCTGCTCACCAAGGAATGCAAAGTATGACACACAATAGCCTGTCATGATTTGGGACCTCCTGGCCTCTAGAGGCTGCCAAGCAACAGACTCTTGGCTCGTTTTGTGTGGACAGGTTCTTCTTGTTTATTTCCTGTCTTTTCTTTCCTGCCATTTTCTGTTCCACCTGCTCATTAGTGAGTCAGGTGACCAATGGTTGTTTTTTGTGTTCTTTGCTGTGACTTTGTGTTTTGTTTTTTCTGGTTTCTTATTTCCTGTGTCCTAATCTCGAGTTCTCAAGTTCCCTAGTCCCCACTCTCCAGTCGCCAGTTAGCGGCCTTGTGGTTTGTTGAAAGTATTTTGTAATTTCAAGCCTCTAGTGTTGCTGTTTTTGCCTGTCTCTTTTTTGCAACTTGTTTTTGGTACCTTCTGAGCTTTGCCTTTTTTGATGCTTTTGATTTCGCATTTATCTTCTGTGTGTTTTGGAGTATCCTTTGTGTAAGAAATTAAAGTCTACATTTTGGCACATCCTGCATTTGGGTCCTACTACTACTGCTCAGTGAGTTTGTCACTGGACCAGAAAACCAGCGGCCAGGGTTCGATTCCCGAAGCTGGCCCTGACATAGTCCTTTCCTCAGTCACACTAAAATACACAACAGGGTGGCTTAAATTACATGAAATGTCGGTATCAGACAACCGTCTCAAACAGAGAATTCACCTCGCCTCAAAGCAACCCCAGTAGTGTTTCTGTAGTAGGTATGGACACAAACGTCTGTAGTATGTTTGATGCTTACTTGATAAGTGCATCCCAAATGACCCTGTATGCCTATATATTATGACACATGATTCTCTATTTGTCTGACCTGCAATATCATGTGAGCTTTGCCTTTGACCCACACTATGTAGATAATTAATTCAAGGGGGAAAAAAGTCTTCTTTTAGCACAATGAGTAGTATGTATCAATATGTTGTATTTGTATACATTTATATAATGGAGCTGTAAAGTGATTTGCATAGGTTGTGATTGTTTACAGTGAGCCTGCATGTACCTCGTATCAACTTCACTGCTCCAGCGGGAGGGCTGTCCTGGGGACCTTCAGGGCTGGAGATAACTAAGGGCTACAGCTTCTCTATCACCTGTTCCACTCAACCACAGTTCCCTGGTGGAGTTTTCCATCTGAGTTTCTCTGGATCCAACAGCACCATGACTCAGCCTGCCACCAACCACTCAGCTTCCTTCTACTTTCTAGCTACAGATTATTCCCACCAGGGTAACTACAGCTGTGTGTATCATGTGGATTTATCATCGCGTCACTTCCACTGTATGGAGACAGATAAGCTAACTGGCATCAGTAGAGGTACAGCAAAGTCTGTCTTCAGTGTTATTCCAGAATGCTGAGAGGAAATTATGAAAGAGTACAGAAGTACTTCAAGTATTTTTAATGGAAGGTGAGTACTACATAGAACAGCGTAGAAACTATCCAGAAATAAGTAAGCCATGATTATATATGATGTAATTGTATAGCTTTATAAACTAATACAGCAAGACAGACACCCTGGACATTTTTTTTTCCAGAATTTAGACAGTGAATTTGCTCTGAAAATAGTAGATCCATCATAAGTGGTCTATGCAACAAAGTAAGGGTTTTGAGTTTGCTAACTGCAGAGATTGCAATGTACCAGGTTATCACGCGAGAATTACCATTAGGCCTAAAGTAAGGTCTTCATTAGGCCACCAATTCAGAATTCAGTAGCAAAAATGACCAATTCTCGCATAATGGGGCTTAAACTCAATTATTCCATTATTTGAGCTATGTGTTACCTACTGGTAGTAAGGTCTTGGCAAGTGGTCGACTATGCCACCTGGGGCCTTTCACACCAAGAAGTACTGAATGTCTAATTAACCCTTTAACAGAGACAAGCGGGCTCTCACACAGATATGATAAGTAATGACAGGTCGTGGTATTTCTCTATAAAAATAACAATATTTATTAATACATAGCTAAATGGAAGTAAAATACAGAAGAGATCATTCTCGCAACTGGGGTAGGACTACATCAGCCCACCACAACACAAGTAGCCGTCTGGCAAGAGGGAGGGTAATGGCTGCCACCAGACAGGTAGGGGGCACTGAAGGGGGTCACAGGGAGCAGCTGTTGCAGGGGGTTACCTGTCCTGGAAGAAGAATGAGACTCAACACGCCACCTGTGCTCGACTCTGGTGCCTACTCACACGTCACAAACACACCTGCACACAACACACATAGGCACAGGCACTGCAAACAGGTATCACAGCAATGGTGAGGTGCACGTTACTACTTAAAAAATGACATGCAGTGTGTGAAGAAGAGGACTCAGATCCGGTGACCTGCCCCATAGAACAGCTGCAACAGCTTCTCTAGCCAATTATGGCTAACGTAAAAATAGTGATAGTGATCTATTTTGAGTTTGATTTGCAGGTGCTCTAGTTACACCAAAAATGGATTAATAAAACAAAAATGGATTATGCTGAAATACATTTTTATTTGTGATTCACAAACTATTCTAACTTCGTCCATATTCTATCTAAACTATTCTAACCCCATAATGCCATTTGCCAATCCCATTTGCATGTGTAGTGCCACAGTTTTCCCCTTGAATTCCATGAAAGCCATGTGTGCTTCTGGGTTTGCCAGTAATGAGAGGTAGCTGGTGAGTAGACTGAGAACTGTGCACAGTAGAAGAATCCATGATTTCGGTGGAAAGAAACAGTGCCACGGTCACCCAAAGCATTGTTGATATGAATATAGCACTCAGAGTGTGCACATAATCTATTTTACTGGCAATATATTGTCTTAGCAAATTAGATTTGGTTTAATATGCTGCTGCTGCTGCAGCTGTAATAAGGCCTACAAGATGTAGAATCATTTTTGTCCCTCCCTGCCCCTCCTCCCCCCCCCAGTATTTAAAGCAGGTCTAAGATAGACCACTCAGGCCTAAGACAAAGCATGCAGTGCAGTGATGCAAAACTACATGACAGTACTTCACTACACTACACACTGACTACACAAATACAATTGTTTCAAGATTATTAGTTTTTAGTTGTCAGGCATTTCTTCTATTCTTTCTTCTAGGCAGCATTCTATTCTGAGAAAAGAGGATCCGACATGTCTGTCACTTCAAAAGAACAGACAACCACAGCCATACAAGCATGTGATCTATGATATACAGTACAATGAGCTACTAGGCTATGAAGAAGGAAGTGCTGACATGAAATACATGCATTCGTATTGCGAGAAGAGAACATCAATGCCAAACATTTGGAGTTTTGCTCTCATCCTGATAGGTAAGCATTTAGCTATTTTCTAATTTTGCACCATGAAGACCAAAGATCACTCCAAGCAACTCAGAGAAAAGGTTGTTGAAAAGTATAGGTCAGGGGAAGGATACAAAAAAATGTCCACGGCACTAAACATCCCCTGGAATTAAAGAGGGCTTTTTTGTGATTTTTTTGTACAAAAAGCCAACTTATATTGACCATGACTGATTTATAAAAGCAATAAAAGGGTAAAACATCCAAGGGGGTGAATACTTATGCAAGGCACTGTATATATATATATATATATATATATATATATATATATATATAAATACTTTTAATTTAATTGAAATACTTTGATCTACGTGATATTAAGGGGTTAGATTAAATATATCTCTGCAGTTTTATTTTCTATCTTATGCTATGCATTTTATGTATTCAATTTTATAATTTTAATAATTGTTATTATCATATTTAAAATATATTTAATTTTTTTTGCACTATATCTGAGTTTTTATGTTTCTTTGATGTCTATTTTTATGTGCATGTAATTTCTTTGTGCACGTTATGTATTTGCTGTAAAGCACTTTTCAAATTACCTATTTCTCGTTATAGCATGGAGCTGTTGCTGTAGCTTAGGTCGGCTGTTATTGTGTTATTGAAAACTGGGCCGATGTTCTTGCCACCCCATACTACCCAGGGGGAAATTAGGGAGCACTTTTCAAAGTGCTGTGTGCTAACGTGAGTGAGCAGCGAGTCTGTGGTGTGTGTGTGTGTATCTGTGTGGTTTGACAGTTTGTACTTCTTTGTTGTTTTTACTTTAAAGCTAACACAATCAGAAAAACAAAGACGATGGACTTCTGTTGCCACCGATGGACACTGCTGGCTGCCTCCCTAGCCTGCCTCACTCTGTTTGGCAGCCTGCTTACCCAGTGGCCCTCACTGATGCAAATGTCCCCGAGACCTGCACTGCAAGTCATCATTAATACCACAAATACAATTGTTCTAGTGTGGTACTGGCCTTTTGCAAGTTCACCTAGCGTGGAGGGCAATGTGTGCAGAGAGAGGTTCGGCATACCCAACTGTACTTTGGTAGATGATCAGTCCCTGTTCTCTCAGGCAGATTTTGTGATTTTCCACAACCGTGAGCTGATCCAAGGCCAACAAAGACTGCCTGTTCACCTCACCCGGCCACAGGAGCAGAGGTGGGTGTGGTTATCACTGGAAAGCCCAGCACATAATGGGAATCTGAAGCCTTTTGCTGGACACTTTAACTGCACCATGTCTTACCGCCGTGATGCAGATATGTATGTACCATATGGCAGGTTGGTACCACACGACTTTGGAACTGGATTGACAGTGGAGGATTACATACCAAAGAAGTCTTTTTTGGCATGTTGGGTCGTGAGCAATTATGCCCCCCACCATAAGAGAACAGCTGTATACAATAAACTGAAAACAATTATACCAGTAGACGTGTATGGTGGAGCAGTAAATAAGCGTCTGGATGATCAGACTCTGTTACGCACCATCTCTGGCTGCTACTTCTACCTGTCCTTTGAGAACTCTATATCCAGAGACTACATCACAGAGAAGTTTTGGTACAATGCCCTCGTGGGTGGAGCTGTGCCTGTAGTTTTAGGTCCACCGCGGGAACAGTATGAGGCAGTGGCACCAAGTGATTCCTTCATCCATGTGGACGACTTCAGTTCCGTAGAGGAGCTTGGAGAATTCCTTAGGAAACTGGCTGAGGATAAGCAACGCTATGCCTCATACTTCAACTGGCGACTGAAGTACACAGTGAAACGGTTTGCCGATTGGAGGGAGAGATTCTGTAGAATCTGCCCCACAGTCAGCAGCTTACAAACGCAGAAAGTGTATGACGATTTAGATGCTTGGGGATGGAAATAAAGCAGAAGGGAAGCAAGACATCAACATCAAAAAGTCCAAAATGAATGGATCAAATCCGTTCTGTCCCCTCATTGTGTGTTCACATGCTGTCAAACGGTGTACTTGAACTTAATGGGAGGAGGAGACGATAGGGGAAGATAGGGCAGACATGCAGGCCATTACCAGTATAAAGGAAATAAAGTCGAATATTATTCATGAATGCATTCTTTTTTCCATTCTTTTGAAAATGTTTAGGTCTTCTGAGAAAGCTATGTATACAGTATATATTTATACATACAGACATATACACATATACTGACATATAAAATCGGAAGTATTGATAACGTCTCGTTTACTTACGTAACCTCGGTTCCTTAAGCAGGAACCAGATATAACAGTATGGTACATGACGTCAGTCATGGGGTACAAATCGAAGCATTTATCTATTCACGCCTGAAAGGCCGCGAGATCTGTCAGCGCGCGCTCCTGGCCCTGCCTGCCAGGAGTACTATAATATCATTACGCGCCCTCAGATCTGCCTTGGAAAGAAACTGAGCAAGACAATCAATCCAAGGTAACACTGTACACGCCAACTTTGTTATATCTGGTTCCTGCTTAAGGAACCGAGGTTACGTAAGTAACCGAGACGTTCCTTATCGCAGTTGTGAAAGAAATGTTTCTTTTTAATTATTATCATGATGTGTTTTAGTTGATATTAGTTAGTTAGTTAAATGGAGGACTAAGCTCTTTCCATTGTTCTGTGAAAGGAAGTTTGAAACTGTGGGAAGAGAAGCTTGGAATTCAGACTGTCATGAAATGTTTAGGTTAAGACTGATTTATTGGTCTAGGACCCATAGTCAGGGTTTTTGGGGGTCTTAGGTAAACATTCTTGTGTTTTGGAACCAGGCATGGGAAGACAGAGCCATGGGTGTGTCATTGTCTTTGTTCTGTGAGATTTTCTTAATAAATGGTCAGGCAAGTTACTCAAGGGGCAGTGTATGTGGGGACAGCGTTCCGAAACCACTACTCTCCTCTGGGCCAGAGTAAATGTCTGTTACTTGATTTTATTCTTGGTTGTGTGTGTCTTAATAACTGAGGTTTAAATACAGTCCTTATACAAAGGGTGAAATAATTCCCTGACAGTTTGGTCCATCGATCGGAATCTCAAGAAAGGACAAGATCGACCGGGAGCAGAAACACGGAAGCCGTACGTCGATGCATCGCCCTGCCCAATAGTTGGATAGGTAAAGTCCCTTCGCGTTGAATTCGTCGTTGGGCCGGCTGAAGGACTTCTGCCCCCGGGAACATCTGCCTTCTCGAGATCCAGATCCAGATGAGACGCACAACAAGAATAATAAGTGAGTAGCCGGGGGTTACTTAATATTCAGACAAATAGCTATACAGAGATCGGGTATCTCTTGAGGTCTGGGACCTCACAGAAATATTTCTACCCTAATCTGGGATTGGGGAGTGTGAATAGGTGTACACCTGAGTGAATGAGAGAGTGCCTGGAGTAAGAAATTAAGCAAAATTAAAACTTTGGAAACTATCTGAGAGCACAAACTCCCGGGGAGGTCCGGATTGATTTATCAATCTAGAAGCTCGGCCTCCGGATATTTTTCATAGACTCAAGAGAAGTATTTTGCTTAATTCAAAAAAACTCACCATAATTAATAAATAAAGAAGGAAATAAAGAAGGAAAAAGTAAGGATAAGTGTTATTCTTGCGGAGAAAGAGGACACTGGGCTAGAGAATGTCCCAATAGCGAAAATTCAAGACTAGCCAGAATCCAGCAGTAATAAAAGTAGACATAAAGAGAAAGAGGGGTAAAACTGCAGGCTTGATAAACTATAGAGCTTTTTACGGTGGCCACGTACAAACTCTATACATTTTATCTGCTTTGTTCATTTGCACGCACTTTTTAGTCTTAAGTGCGTGAAGGGGGAGTTACTAGAAATTATGTAAAGACATAAATAGAGTTGAGCATTTGTGAATGAGAAATTGAGATACTGGCATAAACAGACACTGCGCACGCGCGCAATCCATGTGTCTCATTGAAATAGCCACCAGTGACTGTGGCTGATTTAACAGCACAGGTGGGGAAGGGACACATTGGAATTGTGATCATCATTGTGTATCATCTAATTATCATTGTATCATTATATGATAATGATGGCGATACTGCTTAAATAAAATAATACAAGTGCAGATCGATTTGAGGATGAGGAATTTTGGTCTGATCAACTAAAAAATCTCTATCCAAATAATCGAATTGCATGAATAGCCGCAGGGGTAGAGGCCCGGAGTTAAGTTTAGATTAGATTCAACTGTATAGTCATTGCACAGAGTACAAGTACTGAGACAACGAAATGCAGTGTAGCATCTATAATGAAGAATAAAGGAGTGGGATTCAGAAGAATCTCAGAGTGCTATAAATATATAGATATTATAGTAATGAATGGAAATAATTCCAGTGTTGCAAGAATTGTATTTGCAAAAACGAGTTCATTTGTTTCATTAAGAGATTGTTTGGTGCTCCGAAGCGAGACTAAACGAAGATTTGACGGTTTGATGATAGGTCAAGTCCTGTGGGGTAAATCGCAAATGTCCGTATATTTTTATTCAGGGTGTGAACCTGATAGATGAAATGACGAACTTAGTTGCGTTGATGTGGGCATTCAGTCATTGGAGCAAGATTATTGATCGGAACCTAACGTTTTAAATAGATATTTAAAACTAAAATAAGCAAGTGACCAGTTGTTGGCATAGTTTACTTGAAGGTATTTTGTGTAACATCTGTAAAGAGAGAGCATTTCAAATTGCTGAGAGCGCGACGCACATAAAACGAAAAAGATCAGATTAAAACTTTCTCTCGTTACCTTAGTAGTGCGCCGTCAGAGGGCATAACAAGAGAAAAATGGAAATACGAGATTGTGATGTGTTGTGAGCTATTGTATGTGCCAAAGTACTGAGTGACTAAGATAGCCCGGAATTATTGTAGATTGTTTTTTAAGACGTAAAATCGCTTACGGCAACTTCGACTTTTTAAACAAGCCTGTGTGGTTGGCTGTTCAGACGGACAGAGAAGCACACGGGTGGGGGCTGTCAGGGGGAACAGAGGGCTCTGGCCTCTGTGCATACTCACACACACACACACGCTGTATTTTAAAAGGAGAGGAGATGAGAAGAATTGTCAACTTACACATATTAGTGTGATTTTATATAAATGGGCAGCGATTAAGAGTCATGGTGATACTTATGTATCAACTGGGGGAATGGTTAGCATAGTACATGAGCACTATACAACATATGGATTAAAAACCTATTAAAAAATTTTTTTGTATGAAATGTGAGATATGTATTCGGCATAACTCAATTAAATTTCACAGTAGCAAAAGCACTGTGCAAAACAATAAGACCAACTTTTGGTGTGTCACAAATTATACTACAAACTAGGAAATGTAAAGAACCAAATACTGTTCGAGTTTTTTTGTGTCTCCACAGATACAAGGCCAGGTGAAGGTGAAGGTGACTGGGTGTTCATCAAAATCATCAAATGAAAGAGCTGGTCTGACGACAGGGGGGAGGAAACATATCAAGTGCTACTGTCTACCCCCACTGCCGTTAAAATTGCAGAACGCTCCACCTGGATTCATCTGTCACACTGTAAACTTCGTTCATTTTTTTTAAGATGCACCACTAGCGTTGAGTAGGGTTTCGTGCCTACTTGAGGGGGTTGAGAAATATAGCTCTTTTCCGTCTTAACGTCACCTAACCTCCAGGGAGCGCCCTGAGGGTTAGAGATTCTGGTCAACATAGTAGAGGTGTATCTGTGTTTATTGTTTTTCTTGTTTATTTGTGTTTATTGTTTTTCTGTATACATTATATAACTCCGTTATAACAATGTTTAAACTGTAACTATTAATGATTACTTCAGGGGTAATGTTGGGTCTATGGTCCTCTACAAATGTAATTGAGAGAATCCATAAGAGGTGGATTTCATATGGGGAACGTTACTCATCTGTATTTTACTAATTCATGGTATAGATATGCATCTTTGCAAGCGAACAGACTTGATAGGACCAATTGCTATGTATGTACCTTAATGCCAACATCCTACTTTCACCCTAGATTTAAATCAAGGCTACTCTCATTCCAAGCAATGATCTGTGTTGGAGAGAAGTGTGCCCCAGACAACTGGGGCTACAGTAAGCCATTTTTTATACAGACGATACCCAGGTGCAAGATCTGTGTAACAATACCCACCCACTAGCAGAAATAAAAAACATGCCACAACCTAGCTGTCACCTTAAGTGGCAGTCCATTCCATATTCCTAATGTGTTTTTCTATTAGAGGAACAACGAGAGTAGGCTCTCTGAGACGGAAACAGTGTAATGAAATTGTCATCGATACTGCTATACTGTCATCAAACACTGCTTCCTCAGCCAACGTCGTACCCTGTCCATAGGAACAGGTCCTTATGTTGAGGTTGGAATGCAGGGCATTGCCACTCTGACAAGGGTACCCCTAAGGTGAGAGAGGTATTGTGGTTGTGTGGTAGTATATGGTACAGTCATCTTCTTCCACACTGGGGTGGCGTAAGCGCCCCCGCCCAGGTCATGGACCATATTTGTGTTGTTGGTGCTATCTCGCAGGCAGAGTATCTCGTAAGAAGAGATTTGCTGTTGAGAAGCATGACAGCGTGTGGGGGGGATTGACGTGACTGGTGATTAAAAGATTTGGACCACCAGCTCCAAGGTTATTTTGTTTCTGTTTCAGGCCCTATGAGTAAGAAAAGTCATGTTAAGAATGGAAACCCTTAACTATAGTTTAGGATTTTGTTAATGCCAACTTAGTTAGTGTATTTACTCACTGCTGCTAGTGGGGGAGTTTTGTGACTGATATCTGTGTATTTGGATATTGGATTATATTCATAGTGTCTCTGTGACTGAAGCCTTACAGCAAATGAAGGTTGTTATGTGATGCTTTATTACAAGACAAAGTGGTGAAATCTGGTTGTTTGGTTTACATCTGGTACATGGTGGTAAATGATGTTGAAAGGTCTGTTCTCTATTGTAGCAATTTGTATACTTTTTGTATTTTTATGATGTGTATTTCTACATGTTTCTAAGTTCTCATGTCTAGTCTTGTATGTACTTCTGTCTCACTGTGAACTGTTGTCTGGAACCATCAAGATGATGATGCTTTAGTTTAATGATGTTTAGACTAGTATTGTTTTCATGATAAACAGGAGGGAAATGTGAAAGAAATGTTTCTTTTTAATTATTATCATGATGTGTTTTAGTTGATATTAGTTAGTTAGTTAAATGGAGGACTAAGCTCTTTCCATTGTTCTGTGAAAGGAAGTTTGAAACTGTGGGAAGAGAAGCTTGGAATTCAGACTGTCATGAAATGTTTAGGTTAAGACTGATTTATTGGTCTAGGACCCATAGTCAGGGTTTTTGGGGGTCTTAGGTAAACATTCTTGTGTTTTGGAACCAGGCATGGGAAGACAGAGCCATGGGTGTGTCATTGTCTTTGTTCTGTGAGATTTTCTTAATAAATGGTCAGGCAAGTTACTCAAGGGGCAGTGTATGTGGGGACAGCGTTCCGAAACCACTACTCTCCTCTGGGCCAGAGTAAATGTCTGTTACTTGATTTTATTCTTGGTTGTGTGTGTCTTAATAACTGAGGTTTAAATACAGTCCTTATACAAAGGGTGAAATAATTCCCTGACAGCAGTTCACTGCGATATAACAGTATGGGACCCTATACATTCCCGCGTGATAATACAGTGGCAGCCAATTACACACACCAGCTTTACTGAAGCCTTTGCCCTCATAGAGGTTCATACGGCCGCTGGCGGTGAACATATTAACAGGGCAACCTTTGTCATAGGCGGCAAGGATCGCGATCCTGCGCCTGTAGGAAACCACCCTGGAGTGTTTCATGTGCAACAAACATGTAGACCCCGATGAACACACTTATCATATACATCGTTCTCAGGTCAGGGGATTCAGAGATCGCTTGCCTGCAGAACACCATGAATTTAACAGGGCCACCTTCATCATAGGCGACAGGGATCCGTGATCCTGCGCCCGTAAGAAAACCCTGGGATGTTTCATGTGCAACATAACATGTAGACACTAATGAACACACTTATCATATACAGTATATCGTTCTCAGGCCAAGGGATTCAGAGATCGCTTGCCCGCAGAACGCTATGAAGAAAACTAGGTTCAGCCACATCTAACATATAGAATCTAATGAAAGTGTGGCGAGAACTCCAGCTTGCAGCTTTTCAAATATCTTCCACTGAGACGCCCTTTAGCAAGGCCCAGGAAGACGAGACCCCCCGCGTAGAGTGCGCATGCAACTTCTCCGGGGGATCTAAAGACAAGCTCTTATAAGACAACACGATAGCCTCTACTATCCAACGGGAGAGGCTCGGTTTTGATAGAGGTCTGCCTTTTGCGCGTGCACCGAAGCACACGAATAGCTGATCCGACTGTCTGAAAGCTCTAGTGCGCTCTGCGTAACAGCGGAGAGCGCGCACTGGACAGAGCTTATTCAAACGTTCCTCCTCTGCTGACGCAAAAGGAGGAGGCGAGAAAACTGCCAATTCAATCACCTGATTGCGGAATGGGGTTACCACCACTTTAGGTGTGTAAGCAGCATTAGGTCGCATAACCACTCTGTCACCAGCGATCGAGAACTGAAGGCACGATGGACTGACTGACAGGGCTTGCATGTCACCAACGCGTTTTGCTGACGTTAACGCCAGCAGCAGCGCGGTCTTTAAAGAGACAAACTTTATGTCCACTGTCTCCAGGGGCTCGAACGGAGGCCCTGTGAGAGCACGTAACACCACCAGCAGATCCCAAGAGGGTATGAGGTGTCTCTCTGGCACCCTGAGCCGTCTCACCCCCGCCATAAAGCGTGACGCTAGCGGGTGACTGCCAGGAGAACTGCCATTAATGCCTGCGTGGCAGGCTGAAATGGCAGCCATGTACACTTTGAGAGTAGAAGCCGCCTTCCCCTCATCAAACAGCTGCTGTAGGAATTCTAGAATAACGCCCAGCGCGCAGTTAATGGGGTCGCGCTGACGCGCAGCACACCACCGCTCAAAACTGCGCCACTTCAGCGTATACAGAGCCCGTGTTGATACAGCTCGGGCACTCTGTATTGTAGCCACCACCGCGTCCGACAAGCCTGACGCTATGAGCCTGCACCTTTCAGGTGCCAGGCTCTGAGACGCCACCACTCCGGATTGGGGTACCACACTGTCCTGTGCGCCTGCGTTAGGAGGTCTCTCCATAGAGGCAGCTCCCAAGGCTGCTGCACTGACATATTGACCAGATCTGCCGCCCACGGCTGATTGGGCCAGTGGGGGGCTATCAATATCAATTCCCTGCCCTCGTCCGCAATCCTGCACAGCACCTGCTGGAAGAGCGGGATCGGGGGAAAAGCATATAGGGGTAGAGCTGGCCACTGGTGGCCCAGCGCGTCTATGCCTAGTGGGGGATCATCGCCCCCTAGCGAGAACCAGAGCGGGCAGCAGGTGTTCTGCCTGTTCGCGAACAGGTCCACCTGCGCCTTGAAAAAACGCACCCAGATCTGACCTATCACTTGTGGGTGAAGGCACCAGTCTGCTGCTCGAGGATCGCCCCTCGATAACAGGTCCGCACCGTAGTTGAGGTGACCTGGTATATGGACTGCCCTGAGGGACAGGACGTGCCTCGCTGCCCACAGGAGCAGGCGAGTCGCCCAATGGTGTAATGACGGGGAGCGCACTCCGCCCTGGCGATTTATATACGCCAAGGTCGCAGTGTTGTCCGTCCTCACCAGTACATGCTGACCACTCAGCCTGGGCAGAAAGTGTTGTAGAGCTAGGACTACTGTTCGCAGCTCTAACACATTTATGTGAGACGCGGCCTCTGTCACAGACCAGAGACCGTTCACGCCTCTCCCTTCGCAGACAGCTCCCCCGCCTTTGGTGGAAGTGTCTGTGGTCACCACCACGCGACGCGACACTATGTCCATAGTGCCCGACGCGGCGAGAAACCAGGGGGTTCTCCAGATCGCCAGGGCTTTCCTGCATCTGGAGGACACCACTACTCTGCGATGCCTGTCTGTGACTGCGTTGAGCTTCATAGACAGGTACCATATTTGGAATGGCCGCATACGCAGCATCCCCAACGGGAGCGCTATAGCGGCCGACGCCATCATCCCTAACAGGCGTTGGCAGCGCAGCGACGAGACTGACTGTCCCCGTCGGAACTGGCACACGCATGTTTTGATGGCATTTATCCGTTCTTGAGACAGCCTGACCTCCATGGAGGTGGAGTCTAAGATCATACCCAGAAAATGCGTAACTTGCCTGGGGCAGAGAACGCTTTTTTCTCTGTGTATAACAAAGCCCAGTCGATACAGGTGCGCCACCACTCGATGGCCATCCTGCACTGCTGCAGCCTTTTTTAACACACGTAGATCTAATATTGGCCGATAATTCCCGTCTCTTTTGGGTACGAGGAAGTAACGGCTGTAGAAGCCTGCATTTCTCTCCTTGGGAGGGACTCTGCTTATAGCCTTCTTTCTGAGCAGGGAGATTATTTCTTCCCGTAGGAAGTGAGACTGTTCTCGCTGCACCACAGACTGTATTACTCTGCTGAATGGCGGAGGGGAACGGGCGAATTGCAGCACGTAACCCTTTGCGATTGTCTTTAGCACCCATGGTGACACTGCGCATGCGCGCCAACTCTCCGCACAACCAGGGAGGTTGTGCTCTGAGTTGAATTTGTCGGGGACTAACCCGCTCATGGTCAATGAGTCTAAGCCTAGATCTACACCCACTCCGCCTAGGGAGGGAGACGAGATCTGGGGCTGCCCCCTCATGTTTTTCAAAAAAATGTGGGGGTGCGATTGCACTGTGTGCATCGCGGGGGGAGTTACACAAGCATGCCTGGGCACTACGCCATCTGGGACAGGAGTTAGGACATATGATTGTGGTGCTTGTGAAAACCTGCTTACCGTGCTGGACATGATTTCCACATGTGAGCGACGGGCTGATTTCTGTGGAGGCGGTGTGGACTCCACCGCTCCCCCCTGCGTGACGAGTGGCTGACTGTCACGGTCAGGAAGCCTGAGGTCTCCCTCTGCCTCGCCCGCGGCGAGCGGAATGCTGCCGCGGAGCCTGGGCTGCGTCCTGGGCAGGGCGCGCAGCTGGTCGCTGTGCTGCAGGCTGCGCTGGAGGGCGGAAGGGGTGTCTCTGCCAGCCTCGCCCGGTGGACACCTTTGCTGGAGGCGCTGGCGAGCGGAACCCGCTTCTCTTCTGGCCCGGTGCGGGTGTGGTGTGTCCTTAGGAGGACGTCTCACCCGTGCCACTAGAGCGAGGCATCCAGGCCTGGAATACCTTTCTGCTCTTCTGCTGTACTTCGAACTTGGCAGCCATTGTGACCACTGCTTCCCCGAAGGCGCCCTGGACAGAGACCGGGGCGTCGAGGAGTGGTGCTTTTTCTCTGTCTGACAGCCTAGCCAGTGATAGCCACAGAGACCTCTGGGTAGCCACCGCGGCACCCATCACCCTCCCCAGTGCCTGTGCCGTGCACCGAGTTAGTCTGAGCGACAGATCCGTCGCGCGACGGAGTTCTGCCACAGACGGGTGATCTTTCCCCAGCGACAAGGCAAGCTCAGTCAGGAGCTTTGCCTGGTAGCGCTGTAGCAATGCAGCCGTATTGGTCGTGCAGGCAGCCTGCCCTGCAGCCAAGTAGGACTTCTCTGCCAGCTGAGCCTGGTGTCTGCCCACCCGCGTGGGCAGGAGAGGCTTCTGGCCGAGACGCATCGTGGGGGATGCGGGCGAGAGGTAGCCCGCTACTGCATCCTCCACCTGAGGAAAGGAGAGGTAGCCCCTCTCCTTAGCCATGTGGAGCTGCATGTAGGGCGCGAACCCCGGCACCGGGGCTCGGCCCGAGTAGGGTATCGCCCATGTCGCCTGCAGTTCCTCGTGCACCTCCTCGAAAAAGGGGATGCAGCTGGGAACTGACGCGGCGGAGCCAGCATAGAACTCCCCGTCCAGCAGCGAGGACCGCACACTGGGAGGGGGAGGGAGAGGGAGCCCGAGGCAGCTGGCTGCTCTCAGCGCAACCTCGTGGAGTTGCTGGCCCAGGAGCCGAGACGAGGTAGCAGGTGTCTCCACCCGCATCCTGACGTCATGGCTCGTCTGCATTGCTTCAGCGATTGAGCTGTGCTCATCGGAGAAGTCTAGCAGACTATCGTCATCCAGGCTGATGTCCAGCTCGAGTTCAGGCTGGACACCGCTTGGTTGAAGCTCCTCAGCCTCGCTGCCCGCAGCCCCAGGGCTGACAGGCGGCGGAGACGGGGAGGGACCCGGGAGCGGAGCTGCCGCTGCAAGGCGACTGCTCACGCTCACCAAGTCCAAGGCTGAAGACGCACTCATTCCTACGGGGGCGTCAGCCCCAGATGGAACTAGTGCAGTCTCCTTGGCGTCCTTGCGCTTCCAGAACGCAAGGCGCCTGGTAGCCTTAGCTAGCGGGAGGCTAGCACAGATGGAACAGACAGGGGCTTTGCCCGAAAGCGCGCCCTCCGCGTGGTCCCTGCCTAGGCAGGTCACGCACCGACGGTGGCGGTCGCCCTTGGGACGGACGTGACCGCAGTCGGGGTAGTGTCTGGCCATCTTTTATCAATCTGAAAGTAGAGAAGAATGTTAAAACACAAGCACACTATCTGCAACGAACACGTTGTTAGCAAGCTAGCAGGCTAGTCAGAGACTTAGCCAGCCAGGCAGCCAGGATAGCAGCCACTACTTTCAAAATGAAATTAAGCCAATGAATTTCGTAGCGCCCTGAGCTAGTGAGGGTTAAGGAACCCAGATAACTCACCAACCCGTAGAGAGCGAAAGCACACAAAACTCTTTTGACTGTGGTAGAGCGTTTGAGATATGCTCGGAGATGTTCACTCCGTCTTGCGAAGTTTCAAAAGAGGCAGATCTGAGGGCGCGTAATGATATTATAGTACTCCTGGCAGGCGGGGCCAGGAGCGCGCGCTGACAGATCTCGCGGCCTTTCAGGCGTGAATAGATAAATGCTTCGATTTGTACCCCATGACTGACGTCATGTACCATACTGTTATATCGCAGTGAACTGCGATAAGGAACTATAGACCTATAGCACTTGCCAGCATTCTCTCCAAAGTGCTAGAAAGATTAATCCTTGACAGGATAAGTGAATTCATAACCACCACTGACAATCAGTTTGGCTTTAAGCCCAAGCATAGTACTGACCTATGTATTTATGCTCTGAAAGAAGCAATAGACACATAGAAGGCAGGGCTCTACTATGCTTATAGGGTTTATTGATGCATCCAAAGCATTTGACCGCGTCCACCACTTTAATCTGTTTAATAAGCTCAAGCTTAGGGGTGTGCCCAGTAGCTTAGTATGCATCCTAGCTTACTGGTATGCGAACCAGAGCATGAGAGTAAGATGGGGGAACATCTTATCTACCCCTTTTAATGTTGGGAACGGGGTCTGGCAGGGGGGTATATTATCCCCAGCCCTTTTCAATATCTATATGGACGACCTTTCTAGGCAGCTGGGGGGATGCAGTACAGGTTGTATGATAGGTGATTCCCTGGTCAACCACTTTATGTATGCAGACGACCTAGCTTTACTATCCCCGAGTACAGGTGGGTTTCAACAGCTGCTTAACATCTGCACTAATTATGGGGTCGATTTTGATGTTAAATATAATGCCAAGAAGAGCGTGGTAATGGTCTGTAGAACTAAGGAGGACATGGATATTAAGTTCCCTGCCTTTCATCTTTCTGGACAAGCTCTGGGGGTGTCCAATAGTACCAAATACTTAGGGCACATTATCACAGACACGTTGGAGGATGATGCCGACATGTTCAGACAGAGGAGATTGCTCTATGTCCAAGCTAACATGTTGGTTAGAAAATTCCACCACTGTACATATGATGTAAAAATTAATTTGTTTAGAGCCTACTGCACCCCTCTCTATACAGCTCCACTCTGGGTGAATTACAAGAAGGAGAGCTTGCGTAAATTGAAAGTAGCCTATAATGACTGTCTTAGGATACTCCTGAAGAAACCCAGGAGTACTAGAGCCAGTCAGCTGTTCTGTAATATGGGTCTTACCACCTTCATGGCCTTGCTGAGGAACCTTACTTTTAAATGTATGAGTCGGCTGGACTGTCTTACACATTTTATAATTGATCTGATGACAGACCCTGGCCGCAGCTCTGTCAAGTACACATCTAAGATCTGGGAACACTGGCATGAGTGCCTTTTTTAGCCCTTCTTTCCTTGTATATTTATATGTATTTATAATTGTATGTACTTATGTATTTATATGTAATGTATTGATTATATGTATTGTGCATCTTCCATGTGGGCCTTGAGCCTGTAATAAAGTTAAATAATAATATTCTCTCAAAGCTTAACCATTTTGAAAATGAAAGAAAAATAATAGTATGGTCTTATAGGTTTTCTCATGTTGTTGTAATTATGATTTTGAGACAATTTTCAAAGTTGTAGAGCTTGAATAGATGAGCGTTTTGCTCGTAACACATGTTAAAAAGAATTTTGGACACAGGCATGTTTATTTTCATTTTACAAATAGAAAATTAAATGAATGTGAAGGCCGCCAAAGAGACCATGGAGAGGTGAGGGGGGAGGAGGAGAGGAGAGGAGATGGGAGAGAGGGAGAGAACTGTAATAGCAGGACTACAGGTGGAGCATACTACTGAGGAAGAGCTGGATGAAAACAACAGTGAAATGGGGTGAAAGATAGCATTTGACAAATATCTGCTTACTACATGCAAACCTGCCAACAAGACAAATAAGAATTGTCAGCTTGTCAACTTGCTTGGCAGGTCTTTAACAGGTCTATTTCCCAGCTCCAAAGGGCTTTAAGAGGCAGGCTAGTGACCCCCAGTGGATGGAGTGTGTATTGTTAATGAGTTATAATCTGCAGTAAATCTCTAATACAAATTCGAAAAACTTTATTTGGAAGATAATAACGCTATAAAGTGTCCCAATTCAATTTTTCTACTTAATTTTAACTTGCAGTGGATTCTGTAGAATCACTGTGATTTGACTTAACAGAGAGGAGAAAATACAATAACCTCTTGTAAAAATGTTTTTGTGTGATCACAGAAGGCTAAATGTGCTTTCAAAATGTGCATGTTTTAAAACCATATATGAACAAATGAGGGTTGAATGATATATCTCTTTAAATAATAAGGTCTGTAAAAATGAATCTAAAGGGGGGAAAGTTTGGTTGTAATGGAAGTATGTGGTAGCAACTATATATTAAACCCATGGAATTGTGCACTGAAAGCCTTGATACAGACTGGATTCACCGTTAGAAGGATGATATCAATGGAGATTCTACAGGCCTATCTGATAGTTGCCTCTCTGACAGTTAATAACAGCATTCTTAAAAGTTCTTCTTTTCAAATATTTTGAAATTTGTAATAAATACATTACATTGAAAAAAAAACATGTTTAGTATTCATGTTTAGTATTCATTATATACTTCAAGACACTATCCACATTCAAATACTTTCTAACTGGTCTGGTTGTTTATATTGGTATAGATACAGTTTGTAATGATTTCAGAGAGCAGTAAGGTAGCAACCCTCTTTAGAATGAGTATTTCCTTATTTAGCATTTAATGTATAGCTTGGAATTTTCAGCTTGCAGTGCAGTGTGGGAAGTTTCAAGCTCAGTAACTCTCTGATCCACTTCCTTCAGAGAGGTTTCAAATAAAGACGTGTTTTTAACAAATAAGTTATGAAATAGACGAGGAAAGTTTCCAAGACTCGTCCTCACTCCGCCATGACACCCGAAGCACCCCTTATTTTTCTATTTAGCCACACCCCCTTAGGCTTATTTAGCACCAAAGAGCTGGACAGCACCCGCCCATCCAGGACCAAAACATAAACTATGCTGCATGGCCACGAGGCGGGGTTCGGAGAACAGCCTCCACCTGAAGCCCATCAACTGCTCCACCTGTTGGGCATGTATCGGTTATGTTCTCACATTTCATCTGAATGTGATTTATTTAAATGTGCAGAAGGCTATGCTACATTGTATTTATTACGCAGGCATTTAACATTTTTATATTTTGGGCGTACAACTTTTCCGTACTCTACCCACCTGTAGTCGTTGAATGAAAACCTGTTTTGAATACATATGCCTAATAGGTATATATAAAAAAAGTAAATTTTATGACATACATGTTTACTCTTACTCAAGTAATTATTTTTTTGGGTACTTTTACTTCTACTTGAGTTATTATTATTATAAAGTAACAATACTTTTACTTGAGTACAGCTTTTCCTTATGGTTGTTGACAGATTTTCAGTGTAGCTTCTTTTAGCCACTCTCTGACCTCCTTTGTCGGTGAGTTTCTTGCCTGCCTCAGTCAGTTTGTCCAGGTTGAGAGTTGCAGCTTCAAAAACACTCCAGTCGGTGCTGTCAAAAAGTTCCTGCTTTGCAGATTTTACAGGTTACAGATGGTTGACCTTTAGACTGCCATGTGAACAAACAGGTTTCACCAGAAAAGTACACAATATTCCCTTGTCTTTGTGTTCTAATGGCTGAATCATCCTGACCCTCTCACCTGACCTCCTCTGCCCCACCATACACAAACAGTGCACACCTTCCTGCCACGGATTATTCATTGATTTTATTATGTTCAAGATTAGATTCAGGTAAAAAAACATTTCCTTCATTGTAAGTTCCTCCTTGCTACAGGTGCTACATTCAGATGGCTGGAATCATCAGCAGTAGCATCATTAAAAAACTATCATTACAGATATGATCCACGATACTAATTAGCATCGTAAATTCATTGTTGACAAAGCTGCACAGTTACATTGTTCTTGTTTCAATGCTGAAAACAAAGTTATGACTATACTACTGGTCGTTGGTGTGGCTGGGCCAAAGTGTGAGTATTATAGCTAATGTATATGTACTGTATATGAGAAAACTTTCCACTCAGAAGCGTTCATTTCCAATCTCTTTCTCAACATTTGTTTCCTCCTCCACTGAAGACTCAAACAGACACGGTTGAATGCCCCAAACGCTCCATTGGTTCAACTCTCACAGCTTTAGCCCTGCAAGGCAGACCAATACAGACAAAAAAAACAGACAGGGCCATAACAATCATTATTAATGAGCCCACCAAAAAAGGGAAAACCGTTTGTTTCATTCTAGAGCCAAATCATAGGGCTGTGAACAGGCGTGTAAAACCGCATCTGGGCATTTTTCAACCCGACTAAAGCCACATACCCTCTATATAGACATGAGACAATAATTTCAAATACTGAATAAATGCATTCTGTGGCACCCTGTGGCAGTGTCCCTAGCTCCAGCTCATCTCCGAATCCCACTAACTGACACCAATATAGCGGTCATGCAGAGTCAGTCACATCTTTGGCTTCTTTACCAAGCATTAAAACACTGATACAGAATGGCAGACTGGCATGGGCATTTATACTCAGGCACACAACAGTAGGCAAGGGTAGACAAGACACCAACACATTAGGAAAACCACACTAGGGCACAAATCATCAACACACTGACTTTGATCGCTAACAGAAAATAGACGCCATCATTCACTTTTACATTCACATTGCATTCTGGCACACAACTACGTCACACACACCACCTGGAACACTCACACACACATGCAGAAAACATGCTCACTGCATGCCACAATAGCTGACTGCAAAAGTCGTTGCCGATGATACTCAACTGTTTCTGTCTTTCCCTCCTGAGGACACCACGGTCTCGGCGCGGATCTCGGACTGTCTTGCTGATATATCCACATGGATGAAAAATCACCACCTTCAGCTGAACCTGGCCAAAACGGAACTGATGGTCTTCCCAGCCAAACAGGTCATCCACCACAACATCAATATCGATATTGACTCTTTATCTCTTGTTCCATCCAAAACAGCAAGAAACCTCGGGGTCATTATTGATGACCAACTGACCTTCACGGCCCACATCGCCTCTGTCTCCAGGTCGTGCCGCTTTGCGCTATACAACATCCGCAAAATCAGGCCGTACCTAACCCAGTATGCCACCCAGCTGCTGGTACAAACCTTGGTGAGTTCCCGCCTTGACTACTGCAACGCCCTCCTAACGGGCCTTCCGGCTTGCGTGGTGAAACCACTACAGATGATCCAGCGCGTCTGGTGTTCAACCAACCGAAAAGGGCACACGTCACCCCGCTACTCATTGAGCTCCACTGGCTGCCGGTAGCTGCTCGCATTAAGTTCAAGTCACTTATGCTTGCCTACAGAGTGCTTGCTGGTTCTGCTCCCACCTACCTAAATGCTCTTGTAAGGGCAAATGTTACACGCAGGATGCTGCGCTCGTCTAGTGAGCGTCGTTTGGCACTGCCGTCTGTGCAAGCACGGCAATCCAGACTATTCTCATTTGTAGTTCCACGTTGGTGGAACGAACTGCCTAGTACTACCAGAGCAGAAAAGAAGCTTTTGAAGACCTAACTCTTCAGAGCGCACCTCCCTTCCTAACTGGCACCTTGACCTTGCACTTCAGCAGTTACATTTCTGCACTTCTTTTTCCTTTCTAGGTCGTTTTCTAATTCTTATGTAAAGCAGTATTTATTGTTACACCATGTTCTTTATTGCTCTTAGCTTGACTGTTCTCTCCCTTGTACGTCGCTTTGGACAAAAGCGTCTGCTAAATGACTAAATGTAAATGTAAATGTAAACACATGAACTTATGATGTTGATGGAATCGTATGTTGATGTTTTCCTGTTCTAATTGGTTGTTTACATAGTAAATCTTGTGTGAGCATAGAAATGCTCATATGGGGGACTGATGGAACTGAATATTGCTATTCTCCTGTTGTGACAGACATGAACTACATCATGTTGTATCATCTGACTCTGTACCCTATACCCCTGGATGTGTACTCTGTCTTTGTCTCACTGCAACCTGACCCATTAGCATCGGACCCCTCCAGATAGCCTGCTTCTTGCTATCAACAACCCCCCCCCCTTCACCCTTTGTCCTCTGCCCCCTGTATTCTACCTGACTAAAGGGTATGAATAGCAACACATTCCTGCAGTCAGGTAGGCCATTCTCTGAGCAACAAACTTAGAGGGTGTCTCCATGCTGAAATAAACTCCAGAAATCCTGAATACGTCTTCTGGTCTGTTCTTCAAGTTTGGCGTGCTCATTACATTCTATCAATGTCATTATGAGATTTCAGTCATGCTCGATGGCAGGTATAAACTAGTCGTCAGGCAAGGGGCGAGCCCTCAACCAACAAGGGCTATAACCACCAGCAATCCCCTACTGAATCAAGGACATTCACTACACATTTTCATTGATTTTTAGAAACATAAATATATTATAGGCATCTCAGGAATATATTGATTTCCAGAGGCAATTTGGACATGAAACCAACTGCACCTTTGTTTATTTGTGGATATATAACCTCATCATATAATGTATTGTTATTGCTACTTACACGGCCATGTTCATTTTTGCCTTCAGGTCTTCTTTTGTATATGAATCAATGATGCAGACATATTATGAGTGTCAGCAGGTGTAACCCTGGGTGACAGAGGCCTTAATGCTCAAATGTGTGTGTGCTTGTGCATAGGTCTCACATAAGCAAACAATGCAATGACAAAAGGCAATAGATAATGGGTATGGGTCGTCCCATTACTCCCCTGTGTTAAAATACATATCTACAAATGTAATGAACAATCTTTGAAAATCCTCTCCAAATGTATATCCAAATATTTTCAGAATATTTCTGTACAATATAGAGAAACATGTAGAGTGTATGAAATAATCCAGATTTTTTTTAACTTTATTGCCCATGATGAACATTGCAGGCAATTTGTGTGGTACAATATCAAACATACAATAAAAACACACACAAAACAAAACAAAAACAGTCACCTTAAGCTTGGGCTTCAGTCACCACATATGTTGGCTACATACAGGTAGTGTAATGTTACAGAGATACATCACAAGGTAGTCAGATTGATATTCTTAATTCAGCTAAAGAATGACAGGTGTCCATCTTCATACAAATATAGGTACTTTTAACTGAAGGATAGCAGTCATACTTTCCATTGTATTGACCTGTCTGACTTTTTGTATCCCCTGAGCTATTGTAGGGGGTGTAGGCTTCATCCAGTCAATAGTGATCTTTTTTTTTTTTCGCAATCATCAACTAAATATGTAACATATGGCACTGGTCCTTAGTAAACAATTCTTCTTGTGTTTTTTCCAGTAAAAAAAAAGGGTCCAGGGGAATATCAGTCCCAAGGATTTTCGAACTCTTCCTTGATGTCTTTCCGACTTAGTTTCTACTTAAAGTAATGAAATCTGTCAGGCCTAAACCTTACAGGCTATACAAATACAGATATTGCCGGATTCAAGAAATGTTAACTTGTCAGGTGTTGGCACTGATGAGAAAGGATATGATAGTCAAATCATTTTTATGACTCAACATTAAGATAAATCATGACTAGAACCGATTTAAAATCCATTTTACCAGTTTATTCAGCTGTATATAAGTAATGCGTGCTGTGTCATAAACGTCCTAACCAATGATATCAAATAGTAGCTTATGTTGTCAGCATTATGTGGACATTTTCAGAAATAAAATCCGTCATTGCATTGGACTGCTGAGATATAAGAGCGAAAATAGAACACACCGACACTTAAGGATCCGTCACACATCAATATTCCTAATCATTGTTCTGAGGGAAACCGCACAGACCTGTCTGCTAACCACTCCCCTCGAGGACTAGGTTTATAAGACGGAGCCTGTCCTGGAGTTCAGTAGAAGCCAAAGAGAAGTAACAGTGTCAACCAGTCTTAATAAGGTCATAGAAAATGTAAGTATGAAAGCCTGCCTCGATATCTGCAAGCACAACAGGTTAAGAAATATGTAATTTAAAAATATGTAGTTAGAAGATTAGTTAAGAGGTAGAATTTAGAAAAAAGTGTTTTAAGGAAATGTTGGCTAAATATATAATTTCTCTTCAGTTCTCTTTTGAAAGATGCAGACTCTTTTCATCGTAAGCATCTTATTTACAGCCTGTTGTGCTGTTCCTCAAGGTAAGGAAAATAAATAAATTAAAGTTCTTGTATAACCAAATGTTAAACTACATTAATTATATCAAGCCTAACATATACCTTAAAATATTCCTCAGAATACATCACTTTAACAAACACCATATCAGATCACTATTTCCCAATCACTGTTTTCTGAACAGATCTATCAGGGAAAATGTTCACCTTTCCAGTGGAGTCCAATACTGCTCATGTCACACTCCTACCATCACGAGTAAACTTCACCTCCGTAACAGTCTGCCTCAGGTTGGTGTTGGTCTATATGCTTGGTTGGCTTTAGTTGTGGAACATGACATGTAATGGCTGAGAATTGGTTTTATTCTTTTTATTTATTTAATTATTATTATTATTACTTGTCCCCTTGATATGTTCCTTTATGAACAACTATGGACACTTGCATGTACTTGCAAGCAATCTTTTCTCTTTATTTCAGGCTCCATACCATAGAACCTATATTGTCTTCCCCTCATATTAGCATGTATCCAACAGTACACTACAAAATACTTACATGATGATCAACAGCATGCTTTTTGTTTTCTTTTTAGGTACCTTACCGACCTTACTCGAAACTACGCTCTCTTTTCGATGGCATCCAGTGGCAGTGACAATGACTTCCTGATCTTCAAAACAGCAAACAAAGGCCATTTCCAAGTTCTCACACGTGGCCAAACCTCTGGTTTTAGGGGCCTACCAGATGAGCCAAACACCTGGTACTCGAGCTGCAGTACCTGGGATTCCAACTCCGGATTGGCTCAGGTCTGGATCAATGGGAATCCAAGCACCAGGAAGGTTGGATTCAAAGGTAATCTGGATGGAGCCCCAAGCATAGTACTGGGACAAGACCAAGACTCTGTGGGTGGAGGGTTTGATGCTGGACAGTCATTCGTAGGGATGATCACTGATGTCCATATGTGGGACTATGCCCTGTCTGCTTGTGAGCTCCAGCGGTTCACTAGCGACCTGAATTTCACCCCTGGAGATGTCATCAACTGGAGGGCGCTTGAGTTTACCATCACTGGGGATGTTGTAGTTGAGGACAATCAGACAAATGGCTGTTTTCATAGTCAGTGATGATGACTTGATGCACATACTAAAATTTAGCATAACTATACAAATAAAAAATAGATATGCTATCATTAATCACCTGGTCAATTTTCATGGTTCTGGAATGTTCTAGCAATAAAACAAATCTGAGCACTTTGTGGATGTCAACTTTCTTCCCCTTGTCCTACATGACATGCTTTAGTTCTGCTGTGTGCATAGGCAGTACAGTTCGATGACAACTTAAGAGTTGAACTGTAATCACAGGGTTACAGGTGGAGCATACTACTGAGGAAGAGCTGGATGAAAACACCACTCTCACTCGCCAAGATCATCGTTTCTTAACAGAATTGAAACAAAAAGACTCCAGACGAAGTGAAAGATAGCGTTTGACAAAAATCTGCTGACTAAATGCAAACACACCAATAATACCAATAACAATTGTCAGCTTGTCAACTTGCTTTACAGGTCTTTAACAGGTCTATTGCCAGCTCCAAAGGGATCTAAGAGGCAGGCTAGTGACACCCAGTGGATGGAGTGTGTATAGTTAATGAGCTATAATCTGTAGGATTATAGAGGATCTCTAATACAAATTCAAAAGACTTTATAAAGGAAGATAATAATCATATAATGCTATATAGTGTTCCAATTGAATTTTTCAGCTTCAATGTAACTTGTAGTGGATTCTGTAGAATCAATGTGATTTCTTTGAAAGAAAGGGGAGGAAATACAATAACCTCTTGTAAAAGAAAATTAGTGTGATCACAGAAGGCTACATGTGTAGGTTTTAAAACCATATATGAACAGATGAGGGTGGAATGATATATCTCTTTAATTAATAAGTCTAAATAAAAAGGTCTGTAAAAATGAATCTAAAGGGGGGAACGTTTGGTAGTAATGGTATAATGTGGTAGCAACTATACATTAAACCCATAGAATTGTTCACTGAAAACTGAAAGTCTTGATACAGACTGGATTCACCGTTAGAAGGATGATATCAATGGAGATTCTACAGGCCTATCTGATAGTTGCCTCTCTGACACAGAGAGCATTCTCAAAAGATCTAAATTTCAAATATTTTTATAAACACATTACATTGAAAAAACATGTTTAGTATTCGTAGTCAATGATTTGATGCACATACAACAATCAGCATAACTATACAAAGTAAAAATGGATATGGTATCATACCTGGTCAATTTTCATGGTTCTGTAATGTTTTATGAATAAAACAAATCTGAGCACTGTCAACTTTCTTCCCCTTGTCCTACATGAAATGCTTGAGTTGAACTGTAATCACAGGGTTACAGGTGGAGGATACTACTGAGCAAGAGCTGGATGAAGACACCACCCACTCGCCAAGATCATCATTTCTTAACACAGAATTGAAACAAAGACTCCAGACCGGGTGAAAGATAGCGTTTGACAAATAAGACCAATAACAATTGTCAACTTGCTTGGCAGGTCTTTAACAGGTCTATTGCTGGCTCCAAAGGGCTATAAGAGGCAGACTAGTGACACCCAGTGGATGGAGTGTGTATTGTTAATGAGCTATAAGCTTCAGTAAATAGCTAATCAAAATAAAAAAAAACTCTTTGGAAGATAATAACTCTATATAGTGTCCCAATTTAATTCTTCTGCTTCAATGTAACTTGCAGGGGATTCTGTAGAATCACTGCTTCATTTAACAGAGTAGGAAATACAATAAGTTCTTGTAAAAATGTTTTGGTGTGATCACAGAAGGCCACATGTGCTTTCTACATGTTCATGTTTTAAAACCATATATGAACAAATGAAGGTTGGATGATGTATCTCTAAGTCTAAATAAAAAAAGGTCTGTAAAAATGAATCTAAAGGGGAAAACGTTTGGTAGTAATGGTATTTGGTAGCAACTATATATTAAACCCATAGAATTGTGCACTGAAAACTGAAAGCCTTGATACAGACTGGATTCACCGTTAGAAGTTACAAGTTACAAGTTACAAGTCTTTTATTTGTCAGATGCACAAAAAGACACAAGGTCAGACTGGGCACTGAAATTCTTGCGACAAGACGCCGCCCAAACCTACCATAACATAACAACACATAATATACATAACATAACCATGACGTACACTCTGCACAAGTACTATGAACATAATTTACACATAATAAACATATAAATAACCTTACTAAATATACAAGATAAATATACAATACGGTGTACTAAACATATAACAACCTATACATATAATACTAAATATACATATAGCAGCCTATACATATAATACTAACATATATACATATAACATATAATACACATGTAATAAACTATGCTACCCTATTGACCTATACTAACCTACATACAACCCAGTGAGGGAGTTACAGGTAGTGCAATTTTCCTGATAAGGTATTACTGCTAGTGCAAGCAGTAGGTTGGAAGTGACAGTATATGTAAGTGTAGTGCAAACAGTAATATGAAAGTGACAGTGACAGTGCATGTAAGTGACGAGTGCAAAAGTGGCGGTGTAGTATCAATGTCCATTTAGCAGCCTGATGGCCCTGGGGTAAAAGCTGTTCTCCAGTCTGCGTGTGCGAGACCGGATGCTACGGTACCGCCTTCCAGAGGGCAGCGGGGTAAAAAGTCTGAAAGCTGGGTGGTAGCAGTCCTTTAGGATCCTGCCAGCTTTCCTGAGGCATCGTGTGTGGTAGGTGTCCTGCAGGGCTGGGAGCTTCCAGAAGCTCCTAGAAGGATGAAATCAATGGAGATTCTACAGGCCTATCTGATAGTTGCCTCTCTGACACACAGTTAATAACAGAACTTTTAGGAATGCTGTTATTAACTGTGTGTCAGAGAGGCAACTATCAGATAGGCCTGAATATCAGATATATCAGATATAGAATATATGTTTAGTATTCATGTTTAGTATTCATTAAATACTTCAAGACACTATCCACATGTAAATACTTTCTCACTGGTCTGGTTGTTCATATTGGTATAGATACAGTTTGTAATGATCTCAGAGAGCAGTAAGGTAGCAACCCTCTTCAGAATGAGTATTTCCTTATTTAGCATTTAGCCACCACCCCCACCCCCTCACCCCACACACACTTAAACACCCATCCTACCAAAGATCTGCCAAAAGAATCTTGCCCAGACGAACACCTAAGGGTAATCTTTTATGCCATTTGTTTACTATGTTAATTCTGTATGCCTATAAGAGCCAAATAATTATGTTACCATTCAGAGGACAGCGGCGAAAGGATACGGTGGCAAAGGACTGCGGAAGATAACCACAAAAAGTTTTCTGACTGCGTTAGAAATTCCGAGGTTAAACCTTTTTTGTAATAAACAGATTATTTTGCTAAGCCGCGAGAACAGCATACTCTTTCACTGACCTCCTCAGTCAGTTTGTCCAGGTTGAGAGTTGCAGCTTCAAAAACACTCCAGTCGGTGCAGTCAAAAAATTCCTGCTTTGCAGATTATACAGGTTACAGATGGTTGACCTTTGGACTGCCATGTAAACAAACAGGTTTCACCAGAACAGAACACAATATTCCCTTGTCTTTGTGTTCTAATGGCTGAAGCTCCGATTCAACCTCACTTCTCATGATCATCATCTAGAAAAGTACATTACAGATATGATCGATGAGAAATGTTAAGATCTGAGATTATCCTATTTACTTTACTGAAGCTATGATTCTTTAATAAATGACAAACCAATTTTTCAATCCTATTACCCTAAAATGTCTGATGAAAGAGTTCATTTTCAATACTCCTATGATCTCAGAAGAAAGAGAGAACAGAGACTTGTTGGTGTGGCGAAGCCAACTGCCTAATAATCATGAAAAGATGACGTTCAGTGAACACAACTAATTAATGCAAGTACAATGGCAAAGGTAAAAGGTCTTATGATTAGCCAGGTAGTGAGTATGCTAGGGTAGTTGTAAATACCCAGTTATCGAAGTTATCAGTCCTCGGGGTAAAGGGTTGCACTAGCGGATACGATGTTGATGAGGCAAACAGAAGAGTGTCCGTGGATGAAGGAGGTTGTAGCTCTGATGTCATCGTTGCTGCATGCAGTGTAGATATGAGGAACCACTCGCTCCTTTTGTTCAGCTTGTAGAGTTTGCGGGTCGTCTTCACGATTACTTGTTTTGCTTGCTCCCGTCGTAGAGTTAACTAGCAGCCTTTTTGTTGTAGCTACTCGCGCTAAACTCTCTTATTCTCGGTTAGCGGTGCAGTCCTTGCTACCGAGAAATCTTAGGGTACGAACACACCAGACGCGTTTCTAAACACGTAAACGCTTTAAAAAGGCCTTGGCAAAGCGCACCGGGCAACAGCCGCAGGCGCACCAGGCTGTTTTGCCTGGCGCCTATGAAGCGGAGCTGTGTAGCGTAACGTTTTTTGAAACGCGTTTAGGCTGAAACACACCAAACGCATTTCTAAAAACGTGACAGTAGCAAAACCATTGTTTCCTATGGTACGGCGCGCCTTTCGTGTGCGCCTTTTATCCGCCGCGCGTAGCGTCTTTATAGCATTTTTTAGGGCTGAAACACACCAAACGCGTTTCTAAAGACGCAGACGCTTCAAAAACATCTTGGCAAAGTGCGGCGGGCAAAACAGCAGCAGGCGCACCAGGCTGTTTTGCCCTGCGCCTATGAAGCGGAGCTGCGTGCGCAACCTGCCTGGGCCGAGTGTGACATTGATGAGCGGTGCGCCTCCACGCCTTGCGCTGAAAAGTTGAGAATATTTCAACTTTGAGGCGCACCTAAAAAACGATAGAAAGACGCGATGCGCGGCGGATTTAAGGCGCACAAGAAAGGCGCGCCATACAATAGAAAACAATGGTTTTGCTAGCGTCACGTTTTTAGAAACGCGTTTGGTGTGTTTCAGCCCTTAGTTGAAATATTCTCAACTTTTCACACAAGGCGCGGAGGGCGCACCGCTCACCAATGTCACACTCGGCCCAGGCAGGTTGCGCACGCAGCTCAGCTTCATAGGCGCCGGGCAAAACAGCCGGCCGCACTTTGCCAAGGCGATTTTGAAGCGTATACGTTAGAAACGCGTTTGGTGTGTTTCAGCCCTTTGATGTGTTCGCTGCCTTTTAGGCAGTCTTTGCTGTAAGACAAAGTTCGTTGCGTCTCTTCTGAGCAGGCAGAGAAAACAGTCTACTCTCTCCATAGTGTGGGAGAGAAGAGGAGATGTATTCCCGTCAGTGCCGGGGGAGACTTGTTGTCTTTGTCCACTGACCGTGGGCATAATTCAGGTGACATCAGGCTACAGTTACAACGACTGGTTAGAGGAGAGGCTGACTGTTTATGTAGGTTTAGCCACATGTAAATTCCTGATTAAAATCACTCAATGAAGGAATTCCATGTGTACCAACAGATATGACACATGATAAGTGTTAACATCTGAGATTATCCTGTTTACTTTACTGAAGCTATGATTCTTTAATAAATGACAAATCAATTTGTCATCCTATTACCCTAAAATGTCTGATGAAAGAGTTAATTTTCAATACTCCCATGATCTCAGAAGAAAGAGAGAACACAGAGACTTCAGAGACGTTCCTCCCCCTCTCACCTGACCCCCTTGCACACCATACACAAACAGTGGAAACTTTCCTACCAGGGATTATTGATTGATCGCATTAACAGTAAACATATTGTGGGTCAAGTACACTAACCATAAATGTAATTATGTTCAAGATTAGATTCAGGTAGAAAACATTTCCTTCACTGTAAGTTCCTCCTTGCTACACGTGCTACATTCATATGGCTGGAATCATCAGCATGATTTCCAGAGGCAATTTGGACATAAAACCAAATGCATCTTTGTTATTTATGGATATATAATTTATTGTTATTGCTACTTGCCATGTTCATATTTGCCTTCAGGTCTGCTTGCAATGATGCAGCAGGTGTAACCCTGGGTGCCTTAATGCTCAAATGTGTGTGTGCTTGTGCATAGGCCTCACATAAACAAGCAATGCAATGACAAAGGACAATAGATAATGAGTATGGGTCGTCCCATTAGTCTCCTGTGTTAAAGTACATATCTACACATGTAATGAACAGTCTTTGAAAATTCTCTCCAAATGTATATCCTAATATTTTCAGCATATTTCTGTACAATATACAGAAACATGTAGACTTTAGAGTGTATGAAATACTCCTGATTGGAATATCCCTAACTGTTCAGTGTAAAGAGAAATACAGGAAAGGTGATTTTAGAATGTTTAGAATTCCTATCTAAATACATTCTCTTTCTCACCAAAACATAAAAGTAAAACTGAAAAAAACTGTTAATGAAGACAGACAATGTTTTAAAAGAATATATTTCAATTAAGAATACATCTAACTAAGAATACATTTAAATAAGAATACATTTAACTGTATATAATGAAATTACATATATTTAATTTAATGACAGATTAAACAAATAACATAAAAAGTAGTTCACATGACATAAATAAATATAGATTTTAGATCATTTCAGGCTAGACAGTTCAACAGATATTCAACAGATACAACTTACTTCTGACTGCCACGAGTCTGGCTAGCGAGGACAAAAGAACAGACTTGTTTTCGCACACATGTGCAGTTGTTGTGATTTGTGTTTACTCACCTGTAACCCATTGTGTGCCCTCACCTGTGTCCCATTATGTGCCCTCACCTGTTTCGCATTGTGCGATTGCCACCTGTCACAATTAGCCAGGAGATAAATACCTGGCTAGTTTCCCTGCCCTTTGTCAGGTAGTTAGTGTTTCTTGCTATGTCTAGCTCGACTTTGAGGTGAATATCTCCTGTGGCTCTCAAGTCGCTTTTGTGTCGCGTTGCTTTCAAGCATCGTCTCTCGCTGCTAGGGCGTAGTTCCTTTGATAGCTACACTTTTAGTAGCTTCTTTAGTTTATGGCCTTTTGCCCTGGATTTGTATCTTCTGTGTTTTTGGATTACCACTGTATGGAAATATCCTTGTTGGAGCTAATAAAGAAACCATTGTGAACAACATCCTGCTATTGGGTCCTCACTAGCACATTTGGCTAAAGCGCTGGTTAGCGGAACCAGCGACTCGGGTTTAATCCACGAGAGAAGCCTAAACTGACTTATTATCATGAAGAAAGTATCTTTTATGTAAATAATAAGTATAATATTACAAGATTTAGGTGTTTTGTAACTTAATGTCATAACTTCATATATCTACAACAACCCCCACAAGTCAGTTTGCAAAGCACCAGGCTAGTGCCTAGATAAATCATGACTAGAACCGATAAAAAATCCATTTTACCAGTTTATTCAGCTGTATATAAGTGACGGCGTGCTGCGCCATAAACGTCTTAACCAATGATATCAAATTGTAGCTTATGTTGTCAACGCTATGTGGACATTTTCAGAAATAAAATCAGTCGTTGCATCAGACTGCTAAGATAAAAGGGGCAAAAATAGAACAGACAGACACTTAAGGGTCAATCAGACATCAATATTCATAAATCATTGATCTTATGGAAACCGCACAGACCTGTCCTCTACCCACTCCCCTTGAGGACTAGGTTTATAAGACGGAGCCTGTCCTGGAGTTCAGTAGAAGCCAAAGAGAAGTAACAGTGTCAACCAGTCTTAACAAGGTCATAGAAAGGGTATGTATGAAAGCCTGCCTCAATATCTGCAAACACAATAGGTGAAGAAGTATGTCATTTAAAAAAATATAGTTAGTTAAGAGGAAGATTAGTTAAGAGGTAGAATTTAAAAGTACTAACCGAGTAAGAATTACTGTATTTTACCTGTCTACATACATTTTACACATCTTTGCTCTAAGTGTGTTTGAAGGAAAGGTTGGCTAAATATATAATTTCTCTTCAGTTCTCTTTTGAAAGATGCAGACGCTTTTCATCGTAAGCATCTTATTCACAGCCTGTTGTGCTGTTCCTCAAGGTAAGGAAAATAAATTAATTTAAGTTCTTGAATAACCAAATGTTAAACTACATTAATTATATCAAGCCTAACACATACCTTAAAATATTCCTCAGAATACATCACTATAATAAACACCTGATCAGATTACTATTTCCTAATCACTGTTATCTGAACAGATCTATCGGGGAAAATGTTCACCTTTCCAGTGGAGTACAATACTGCTCATGTCAGACTCCTACCATCACGAGTAAACTTTAAATCCGTAACAGTCTGCCTCAGGTTGGTGTTGGTCTATATGCATGGTTGGCTTTTGTCTGTAGTTGTGGAACATGACATGTGATGGCTGAGAGTTGGTTTTATTCTTTTTATTTATTGAATTATTATTATTACTTGTCCCCTTGATATGTTCCTTTATGAACAACGATGGACACTTGCAGGTACTTGCAAGCAATCTTCTTTTCTCTTTATTTCAGGCTCCATACCATAGAACCTATATTGTCTTCCCCTCATATTAGCATGTATCCAACAGTACACTACAAAATACTTACATGATGATCAACAGCATGCTTTTGTTGTGTTCTTTGTAGGTACCTTACCGACCTTACGAACCTACGCTCTCTTTTCGATGGCATCCCGTAGCAGTGACAATGACTTCCTGATCTACAAAACAGCAAACAAAGGCTGTTTCAATGTGTACACACGTGGCAAAATCTCTCCTTTTCAGGGCCTACCAGATGAGCCAAACACCTGGTACTCGAGCTGCAGCACCTGGGATTCCAACTCAGGATTGGCTCAGGTCTGGATCAATGGGAATCCAAGCACCAGGAAGGTTGGATTCAAAGGTAATCTGGATGGAGCCCCAAACATAGTACTGGGACAAGAGCAAGACTCTGTGGGTGGAGGGTTTAATGCTGGACAGTCATTCATAGGGATGATCACTGATGTCCATATGTGGGACTATCCCCTGTCTGCTTGTGAGCTCCAGCGGTTTGCTAGCGACCTGCATTTCACCCCTGGAGATGTCATCAACTGGAGGGCGCTTGAGTTTACCATCACTGGGGATGTTGTAGTTGAGGACAATCAGACAAATGGCTGTTTTCATAGTCAGTGATGATGACTTGATGCACATAAAAAAAATTAGCATAACTATACAAATAAAAAAATAGATATGCTATCATTGATCACCTGGTCAATTTTCATGGTTCTGGAATGTTCTAGCAATAAAACAAATCTGAACACTTTGTGGATGTCAACTTTCTTCCCCTTGTCCTACATGACATGCTTTAGTTCTGCTGTGTGCATAGGCAGTACAGTTCGATGACAACTTAAGAGTTGAACTGTAATCACAGGGTTACAGGTGGAGCATACTACTGAGGAAGAGCTGGATGAAAACACCACTCTCACTCGCCAAGATCATCGTTTCTTAACGCAGAATTGAAACATACAGATTCCAGATGAAGTGAAAGATAGCGTTTGACAAAAATCTCCTTACTAAAAGCAAACCTGCATACAAAAACAATAACAATTGTCAGCTTGTCAACTTGCTTGGCAGGTCGGGGTCAGCCCTATGTTCCCACAGACCTATGTTCCCAGATTTATTTTGAAAAATTTGTCCCGATGTTCCCACAGCCCTATGTTCTAGGGTTAGGGTTATGGTTAGGGTTAAGGTTAGGGTTAGAGTTTAGAAGCTAGCTAGCTCCTTCAAATCGCCAGCTACGGAATGGTGAACCCTTAACTACCAGGCAGGGGTAGAAATGTGGGAACTGTAGGAACATAGGGCCTAATTTTGTAATGAATATTAGAAATGTGGGAACACAGAGCTGTGGGAACATAAGACCTTATTTTGAAAAAGGTCTTAGAAATGTGGGAACATAGGGCTGTGGGAACATAAGGCTGTGTGAACATTGGGCTGTGGGAACATAGGGCTGTGGGAACATAGGCACGCTCCCGGCAGGTCTTTAACAGGGGGGTATTCGTCGTAGCTCGCTAAGCGGTTTAGCGAGCTAATTTTCAGGCTAAGATCAAAAACGCCCTTCTTTTTGGTTCGTGGAAGCAACTTTCGATAAATCACCATAGTAACATATCAATTAGCACTAACCTGCTCCAGCGCAGGCTAACTTAAGTGTAGCTGGATAAGCTTGACACACCCCCGGAAAAAGGAGGGATCCCATTGACCAAGGACTGAGATTAGATAGTTAGATTAGCGTAGGGAGAGAGTTATTTGCGATCGCCAAGATCCATTATTCCATCATGATGAGTTCTTGTATGAGCGCTACCGATTCAGCCGACAAGGAATAATTTATTTACAAGACCTTCTCGAGTCGTTTATTGCAAACACCACAGTCGAACGTTGACTGTCTTGCGCTTTTTTGCGAGTGGTACATTTTTGTAGTGTCGGCGATGCGGAGAACTAGGCACTCATAATTATATGACAGTGTTATTAGTACACCATAGCATATCATTATTGTAGAAAATGATTAAGGTGGACTCATGATAAGAATAGAGAGAAATACACACAATTTATTTTCACTGCTTCAATTTATTGCATTTGTTATTAATACATTTACATTTAGTCATTTAACAGACGCTTTTATTCAAAGCGACTTACAAGGAAATGTAAAACTACACTGAGGTAGGTGAGGGGAATCAAACTAGCAACCTTGCATTTACTAACCGATAGTGGTATCCTCTGTACCAGTCCACACTTGCGATCAGATTTTCATACATAGATATAATCCTATAAACATCCCAACACTCTGCCTCTTGTCTTGCTCTCACAGCGGTGGCGGTGTTGAATTTTGCCATGATTATGGTCTTGTATTCTTCATAAGCGTTCATGTTCATCTCCTGCTCGCCAGCGGAGAAAAAAAGAGCCCTTTTCTTTGAGTTTAGAACCATTATACCGTTAGAAAATCATTGTTTTGGTGATCCACCTTTCCTGCCTTTTGAAGTAGGACATGCACGCGCAATTGCCCTGATAAGTTTAGCCTGATTGAAATTAACCGGACGAGCCGTTGACGAACCAATATTTGCTGTTCTCAATCAGCTCACTAATGTTAACGGGCTAAAAGGACAATTGATTAACTTAGCTTCAGCCCTTACGACGAACAGGGCCCTGGTCTAATGCCGGCTCCAAAGGGATCTAACAGGCAGGCTAGTGACACCCAGTGGTTGGAGTTTGTATTGTTAATGAGCTATAATCTGCAGTGGATCTTTAATACAAATTCAAAAGACTTTATAGGGGAAGATTATAATGCTATATAGTGTCCCAATTGAATTTTTCAGCTTCAATGTAACTTGTAGTGGATTCTGTAGAATCACTGTGATTTCATTTAAGAGAGAAGAGGAAATACATTAACCTCTTGTAAAAAAGACAATGTGTGTGATCACAGAAGGCTACATGTATATGTTTTAAAACCATATATGCACAAATGGGCACTGAATGATGTATCTCTTTAAATATTAAGTCAAAATAAAAAGGTTTGTAAAAATGAATCTAAAGGGGGAAAAGTTTGGTAGTAATGGTATTATGTGGTAGCAACTATATATTAAACCCATGGAATTGTGCACTGAAAACTGAAAGCCTTGATACAGACCGGATTCTACAGGCCTATCTAAAAGTTGCCTCTCTGACAGTTAATAATAGCATTCTCAAAAGATCTTGATTTCAAATATTTTTTATATTTTTATAAATACATGTTTAGAATTCATGTTTAGTATTCATGTTTAGTGTTCATTATATACTTCAAGACACTATCCACATGTTAATACTTTCTAACTGGTCTGGTTGTTTGTATTGGTATAGATACATTTTGTAATGATTTCAGAGAACAGTAAGGTAGCAACCCTCTTCAGAATGAGTATTTCCTTATTTAGCATTTAGCCACACCCCCATCACCTTCAGCTTATCCCGGCGGGCGAGGACAGCATCAGCACCAAAGGGCTGGACAGCACCCACCCATCCAGGACCAAAACATAAACTATGCCGCATGGCCCAGGGGCGGGGTTCGGAGAACAGCCTCCACCTGAAGCCCATCAACTGCTCCACCTGTTGGGCATCAGGCTTAGTCACAGGGACTACAAAAGAGCCACCATAGTGAGCGCGAGGGAGAGTAACGTCTGGGATTTTAAAGACATTTATTTCAAGATTAGTTAAGAAGCACCAACTGAGTAAGAATTACTGTATTTTACCTGTTTACATACATTTAAAAAAGTCTTTGCTCCAAGTGTGTCTTAATGAAATGTTGGCTAAATATATCATTTCTTTTCAGTTCTCTTTTGAAAGATGCAGAAGCTTTTCATCATAAGCATCTTATGCGCAGCCTGTTGTGCTGTTCCTCAAGGTAAGGAAAATAAATTATTTTAAGTTCTTGTATAACCACCATTAAACTATATTAATAATATGACTTAACATAGACCTTAATATAATCCCCACAATACATCACCATAACAAACACCTGATCAGATCACTATTCCCTAATCCCTGTTATCTGAACAGATCTATCGGGGAAAATGTTCACCTTTCCAGTGGAGTCCAATACTGCTCATGTCACACTCCTACCATCACGAGTAAACTTCAAATCCGTAACAGTCTGCCTCAGGTTGGTGTTGGTCTATATGCATGGTTGGCTTTTGTCTTTAGTTGTAGAACATGACATGTAATGGCTGAGAATTGATTTTATTTAACTATTATTATCACTTTTCCCCTTGATGTTCCTTTTATCGACACTTGCAAGCATCTTTTCTCTTTATTTCAGGCTCCATACCATAGAACCTATATTGTCTATCTTAGCTTCCACTCATTATAGCATGTATCCAACAGTACACTACAAAATACTTACATGATGATCAACAGCATGCTTTTTGTTTTCTTTGTAGGTACCTTACCAAACTTACTCGAAACTACGCTCTCTTTTCGATGGCATCCCGTAGCAGTGCTAATGACTTCCTGATCTTCAAAACAGCAAATAAAGGCAGTTTCGATGTGTACACACGTGGCAAAGCCTCACATTTTCAGGGCCTACCAGATGAGCCAAACACCTGGTACTCGAGCTGCAGCACCTGGGATTCCAACTCCGGATTGGCTCAGGTCTGGATCAATGGGAATCCAAGCACCAGGAAGGTTGGATTCAAAGGCAATCTTGATGGAGCCCGAAGCACAGTTCTGGGACAAGAGCAAGACTCTGTGGGTGGAGGGTTTGATGCTAGACAGTCATTCGTAGGGATGATCACTGATGTCCATATGTGGGACTATGTCCTGTCTGCTTGTGAGATCCAACAGTTTGCTAGCGACCTGAATTTTACCCCTGGAGATGTCATCAACTGGAGGGCGCTTGATTTTACCATCACTGGGAATGTTGTAGTTGAGGACGATCAAACCAATGGCTGTTTTCGTAGTCCGATTTGATGCACATACAAAAATCAGCATAACTATACAAAGTAAAAATAGATATGGTATCATTAAGCACCTGGTCAATTTTCATGGTTCTGTAATGTTTTATGAATAAAAAATATCAGAGCACTTTGTATGTCAACTTTCTTTGCCCTGTCCTACATGACATGCTTTAGTTCTGCTGTGTGCATAGGCAGTACAGTTCAATGACCACTTAAGAGTTTAACTGTAATCCAAGGGTTACAGGTGGAGCATACTACTGAGGAAGAGCTGGATGAAAACACCACTCACACTCGCCAAGATCAGCGTTTCTTAACGCAGAACTGAAACAAAACGTGAAATGGGGTGAAGGGTAGCCATTTGACAAATGTGCTTACTACAACCCCAAATCAGAAAAAGTTGGAGTTAAAATTAAAACTGAAAACATTGATTTGTAAATTCTCTTTGACCTGTATTATATTTGTACATAAAACAGCACATTATTTGATGTTCTACCTCATGAATTTTTTTAAATTTTTTTAAATAAACACAATTCCATTTCTATTCTTGCAACATAGTTAACAAAAAGTTCAGACAGTAAAGCCTTCATCACTTTGTAACATTGCCATTCCTTTTCACAACATTTAAAAGACGTTTAGGGACTGAAGACACCAAGTGAAGAAGCGTTTCAGGTGTAACTTTGTCCCATTCTTCCTGCAAACAAGTCTTAAGGTGTGCATCGTTGTCACATTTTGCGTTTCAAAATGCTCCACACATTCTCTATTGGGGACAAGTCAGGACTGCAGGCAGGCCAGTCCAGCACCCATACACCCTTCTTCCTCAGCCATGCCTTAGAAATGTGTGCAAAATGTGGTTTTGCATTGTCTTGTTGAAATATGCATGGGCCTCCCTGGAAAGCATATCGCCTTGAAGGCAGCATATGTTGCTCCAAAATCTCTATGTACTTTTCGGCATTAATGGTGCCATCAAAGAAGTGTAAGTTACCTTTGCCCAGGGCACTGACACAACCCCATACCATTGTAGGTGAAATTGGTACCAGCCTCACATGGGAGTACCAGACTATGTAGGTAACTTACCCTGTGAGCAGGAGCCGGGTGAAGGTGGGTGCAATTGTGTGTAAATTGTGATACCGTCTTTGCGAGGGCCACCAAGACACACTGGTGCTGTCCTTGCAACAGCAACAATATGTTGGTAATCTCACCCGATTGGACAGGCATCAACCATTCAACACAAAGGCAGATCAATTAAGTTGAACACCTAGGGGGCGCCACACAAAGTGTAGTGTCCTCCACGTGGTCAAAAATGATAATCCACAAATCAGTCTCGTTAAATATATCAGTCTCATAAAATATATTATACTATCAATTTGGAACTCTGATTAATAATTAAATTAATAACTACAACCAAAGTTACCTTACTAATAGTATGGTTGAAGGTCATTAGAATTCTGAATAGAAGAGGTTGGCAACGTCCATTCTTGTGCAACATTAAATAAACCAGCGTATATAATCAAAGTATTTATTTACACAATGATAAGAAAATAACACACAATATGTAATCTAGCTAAATGTAACTAACCAATGAATTTAAGGAATATGTGTATGTGTGTGTGAGCTTGTGAGCTCGGGGTTGCGCTGTTAGGAGCGCGCCAGAAAGAATGTGTGTGTGTTCCTTTGTTTGATCACCGTAGTTCCGCGTGCATGTGTGTGCACGTACGCGAACATACATGTGATGTGAACAAGGACGAGCCTATATGCAGCGCGAAGTTCGAGTATTCTCTTCGCGTGTGTGGCTATGTGAAGGCCAATGTATATGTAATCGTGTGCGATTTAGATGCCATGTTAGAAGAGGGAAATGGTTAGTGATGCATGCAAGACCCGATGTGTCTGAGAAGCAATCCTAACGATAACCCAGATGGTGTGGCGAAGCCAAGTACCAACTAACAATGAAAATATATAAACAGTTACGTTCAGTAAACAAAACATATGAAACACATGAACAATGGCATGTAAACAGTCTTATGCTTAGCCAGGTTGTGAATAGCTAGGCTAGTTAAATGCCCAGTTAATGTCAGAGTTACCAGTCCTTTGGGAAAAGTGTTGTGCTGGTCCGACGTGGATGAGGCAGAGAAGAGATGATGCCGTCCGTAAATGGAGAAAGTTGTCCTTGCTGTGATGTCTGTTTCCCTGCAGTTTAGGTCGGAGGATTTGATCGCTCAGAACGTTGCAGTCTGCCTTCTGTTCCCGTTGTGTAGAGTTAGCTAGCAGGTCTATTGTTAGCTGCTTTCCTCTGCAATTTAGCTAGCAGGTCTATTGTTAGCTGCTTTCGCTAAACTTACTTCGTCTCACTTAGCAGTCAGTTGACTGAGAGATCTTAGGCGTGTGTCGGCCGTAAGACAAAAGTGAGTTCTCTTTGTTGCGAGAGAACAAAGAGAGTTGCTCTTCACCGTGTGCAGGCGATGCCTGAGGTGAGAGAAGGTCAAAGAGGCTTGCTCCTCGCGGACGATGCCCGGAGGGAGAGAGGTGAAGAGGTCCTTGCCAGGTGAGCGCCGGCAGAGAGAGAGGGTCACATCTGGGAAGACGTGCCTTTTGTTTAAGCAAAAGGGGCGTGGTCAAAGTCGCATCAGGTTGCCATTTTACGATAGGGAAAGTTTTTTGGAGGTTCAGGATGAAATCACACGCAAGTTACTGATTAAAGTCAACCACAATGGACGAATTCCATCCCAATTAATCACACAATCATAAACATATAAATGCATTTATTTCACAAGCATGAACTTTAATTCAGAATGTTATTATACACACATGGCATTTGCATCGCGATGATACAAAAATACTTTTATGATTGCCAACGCATGCATGCTTTGTCAGTGCTTGACAAGATCTGCGTAATGTCCTGTGACAATCTGCCGGTGATTTCCTTCGCATGAGTGGTACCCCATATTCAAAACGAGAGTAGGCTAAGTTAACAAATATTGCCTAGGAAAAGTTATATGCGTGATAGCCCGGTGAGCGTCTCCGCTCCGCTGCGCAAACTAAATGCTCTGTGTGTTTTGTGCCACTTAAAATATTTCTAAATTTCGGCAGGAGGACTATTTTTCGGAATATTTAGATTTCGGAATATCGGGCTTTCGGAACACTGGGCCGTCCCCCATCAAACACCCCTCATGGCAATTACCATCTCCCTCCCCTGTGGGACGTGGAGAAATACCACTCCTTAGCGAGGCGCGCTTCTGCAAACAAGCCGCAGTACGGGAGTGATTGTGAGTATGTCGGTCTGGATGTATTAACCGGGGTTGTGTGCTGAAACAGAGAGTAAAGGTGATATGACATGATAATGGATGTAATGATAATAAACAGGTGAACAGTGACAATGGTGAATTATGCTTTCAGTTCATATTGCGGTTATAGCGCGTTGCAAACAAGCAATGGCATTGCAAACAAACAATGGCGTTCAAATCCGAACTCGCCCCAAACTCTCACAGCCCATCATGCACACAGCTGCATGATATGGGTAGCTAGCGACAGACATGGCTATGCGTGTGTGTGTGTGTGTGTGTGTATGTGCGTGCAATGTCTCTCTCTCTCCCGCGGGTCAATGAGAGTACCGTCTCTTTCTCCCGCTTTTTTGTATGTGCGTGCAATGTCTCTCTCTCTCCCGCTCCTGCGGGTCAATGAGAGTACCGTCTCTTACCGCTGGGCAACGTGAGTTAATTAGTCCATGTTACTGTTCACGGTGGAAAGGGAAATTCACCTTTCCACATTTCCCTCCCCTTCTGGAGTCTCGCCACAAGGGTGGCGGGACAAAAAGTCGGCCACAATGTTCTGCTTACCAGCCCTGTACCGCACTGTGAAGCGGTATGGCTGCAGTGCCAAAAACCAACGTGTAATCCTCGCATTCCTCGCGAGTTCGGATTTGAACGCATTGGAGTCTTTCATGCGCCCCAGCCACTGCAAGGCACGGTGGTCTGTCTCCAGTGTGAAATCTCTCCCTATTAAATAATATTTCAAACTGTCAAGTGTCCACTTGACTGCCAGACACTCCAGCTCAACAGCTGCGTACCTGGTCTCCCGAGGGAAAAGCTTGCGGCTTATATAAGCCACCGGTTTCTGGTCCTCCCCCTCTCCTTGGAGTAGCACTGCCCCAAGGCCGACCCCTGATGCATCGGTCTGCACCGTAGAGGGCTCTTCAAAGTTTGGACTCTGGAGCACAGGGTCCGTACAGAGCGCCTCTTTCAAATCCAGAAACACCCTCTCCTGGTCCTCTCTCCATTGGATCTGGGGGGATCCAGTGTTTCTCGTGAGGTCTGTCATTGGTGCCGCTCGAGTAGAAAAGTCCGGCACAAACCGGCGGTACCAGCCCACCAACCCAAGGAAGGACCGGACTTCCTTCTTTGTCCGGGGCCGTGGACAGGCCTGCACCGCCTGGATCTTGTCCTTCTGTGGCCGGATCACTCCTCGGCCCAGAACATGTCCCAGGTATCTCACCTCCTCCTGGGCAAGTGCACATTTCCGTGGGTGGACAATCAAACCGGCACGCTTAATCCGCTGCAGAACCTCACCTAGATGACGGAGATGCTCCTCCCAAGTGGTGCTGTACACCACAATGTCGTCTAGGTAGGCTGCAGCAAAGGAGTCTGTGCCAGCCAAGACTCTGTCCATGAGTCTCTGGAAAGTGGCAGGCGCCCCCTGGAGGCCAAAGGGCATCACCAAGAAATGGAATAGCCCCTGTGGGGTCCGGAATGCCGTGTAGGGCTTGGCTGCCTTGACCAGAGGCACTTGCCAGTAGCCCTTACATAAATCCAGTGTTGTGATATAGGACGCTTTCCCCAGGCGCTCAATTAAATCCTCAAGCCGGGGCATGGGGTAAGCGTCAAACTGAGACTGCGCATTTACGCGCCGAAAGTCAATACAAAACCGCATAGTGCCATCCTTTTTTGGTACTAGCACCACCGGATTGCTCCACTCACTTGTGGACCTCTCAATGACGCCCAACTCCAGCATCTCCTCCACCTCTGCCTTGAGTAGTGGCAGAAGACGCTCTGGAATCCGATACATCCTCTGGCGCACGGGTGTAGTGTCCTTGAGTGGAATCGAGTGTTCCACCAGCGTAGTGTAGCCTGGCCTCTCCTGAAACAGGCCAGGTGGAATAATCCCTTCTAGCTCCCTCTGCTGTTGGGGAGTCAGATGGGACATATCCATTGTAGATGGCTGCTGACTGGTGGGGAAGAACTGTTCTGAGCTGTTGTCCTCCTCTTCCACCACAGCCTGCACCCTGAGCTGCAGTCCTGGTTTGGGCCTGCTCCATGTTTGCGCTCACCAACTCCGTCATGGCCTCCATCTTCTCCCTCATTTTGAGGACATGGCCAGGATGCTATGGGCTTCTTGTGTTTTAGGCCCTCCCCAGGCCTCCTGAAGCACATCCAAAGGCCCTCTCACGTGTCTGACAAAAAGCAGCTCGAAGGGTGAGAATCCTGTGGAGGCTTGTGGCACCTCCCGATAGGCAAACAGCAAGTAGGGCAGCCAGCGGTCCCAGTCCTTTCCATTGGCTGCCACAAACTTCCTGAGCATGCCCTTTAGAGTCTGGTTATACCGTTGCACCAGACCGTCTGTCTGAGGGTGGTACGGTGTGGTTCTGATGCCCTTGACCCCCAGCAGGCTATATACCTGCTTGAGCGTTTTGGATAGAAAGGCTGTGCCCTGGTCTGTTATAATCTCCTTTGGGATGCCTACCCTAGAAAATAGTTGCAACAGGGCCTGTGCAATGGGGCGGGCAGTCACCCTACGCAGGGGAAACGCCTCAGGGTAGCGGGTGGCATAGTCACAGATGACTAAAATGTACTTGTACCCTCCTTGGGTTCTTTCTAGAGGTCCCACAATATCCATCGCTATGCGGGTAAATGGCACCTCGATTACGGGTAACGGCTGCAGAGGATAACTGCTCGGCTTCCTGCTGCTGGTCATCTGACAGTCAGGGCACGCTTTACAGTAGTCCTTCACCTCATTGTACAGTCCTGGCCAATAAAACCTGGACGTAATCCGCTCAAAGCTCTTGGTGTGGCTCAAGTGACCTGCCCACGGGATCTTATGCCCCATGGCCAACACCTTTTCTCTGAGCTGGGTAGGCACCACCAGCTGCTCTGCTCTGCCATCATCTGGTTGATGGTACAGTAATCCCTCTTTTAGCAGATATCCTTCTCCAGCCAATGTAGGTGGCACTCCTGTGGCGACACCATCTACATGTGTGACCCTGTCATAGGCCTTCTGCAAGGTAGGGTCATCTCTCTGTTGCTGCTTCACGTCTGAAGGCAATGGTTCCCAGTCCCCCTCTGGTTGAGTGAACGATAGTTCCACTGCTCTCTCTACAGTGCCTACGAGCCTATCCTGCCTCTTCTGCCTATGAGTCTTCATGACCCTGACCTTGCTAGGAGGTGTGACCTCAATCTCTGCAAATGGCCACTCAGGCAGAGTACTCGCCGTTGCTGGCTCGACAGTCTTTTCAGGCTCTTGGGGCTGCACTTTTCCCTTGGATCTGGTCATAACCATATTAACTGGGCTGCTAGTCTTTAACAACTCAGGCAGAACTAAGATATCCTGCCCTATCACCACAGGATGGCTCAGTCTCTCTACCACCCCCACAGTCATCTAGAAAGTCTGACCCCCTACTTCCAAGTAGATACTCATGCTCATCACCATTGACGCATGCTACTCTCAGCTTCCCGTCCAGCACAAAGTCACTTTTCTCCACTAGGTTAGGCTGCACTAGGGTCTGGGTGCTCCCTGTATCCAGTAAGGCCATGACAGCCTTCCCATTGACTATGGCCGGGGTAGTCTGTAGCCTCCCCATAAGGTCACTAGCCTCCCTCTCTGGCCTTGGGATGCAACTATGGCTAGCTTTATTTGGCCTCATAGCTGGGCACTCTGGACTTATGTGTCCCTCCTTTCCACAAGAGTAACACACTATCGGGCCCTCTGCCCTTTCATACGCAGCCGTTTTGGGCCTCGCTGGGGTAAAAGACCCCCTAGCAGGCATTCTAGTCTGCTCTCTGGTCCTTGGGCCATCTCTCTGACTAAACCACTCAGACCTACCTCTGGCTACTGGTCTGGGGCTTGGCTGCAGGCGAAAGTTCTGGTGACCTTGTCGGGCTGAGACAAAGTTCTCCACCAGCTCTGCCGCTCTCTTCCCCGTCTGGGGCTGGTGCTCCTTCACCCAGACCCTGATGTCTGGTGTCAGTGTTCGGAAAAACTGCTCCATGATCAGTACCTCCGAGATGTCTTCAACCGACTTCCCCGCCGGTCTAATCCACTTCTGAAATACATCCTTGAGGCGGGTGTACAGCTCTCGTGGGGTTTCTCCGGGCCTGACGTCAGGTTCCCGGAACCTCCTCCAATACACCTCCTCATTGATTTCATACTTCAACAGGATGGCCTCTTCCACCCTGTCGTACTCCATGGCATGATTGATGTCCATCGCCACATAGGCACTGCAGGCTTTCCCCGTCAGGTATGGCACCAGAAACACTGCCCAGTCTTCCCTGGGCCAGCGATAGGCCGTCCCTAGCCGTTCAAAAGTGGTCAGATATTGCTCTATATTGTCCCCCGCTTCTAGCCTGGGAATGGCTCTTTTAGTCCAGGCCATCGGTGTGGCTGCTGCTGCTGCTGCTGGGGCTGCTGCTGCTGCTGCTGCTGCTGCTGGTTCTGCTGCCGCTGGTGCTGCTGCTGCTGCTGCTGCTGGCTGGATGGGGTCTGCATGCTGAGGCCTCGGTGGAGAAGAAGGCGGGCTCACCGGTGGTGATCACTGTTCGCTCCTCTTCCCTTCCTCAAAGTCCTCCCGGAACTGATTTAACTGGAGCTGGACACTCCTCCAGCGCTGCTCCTGTTTGAACGAGTCCTTCTCCTGATTCTTCAGGGTTTGCTCCAGTAGCTGCCGCAATCCAGCTAGGTCTGACCCCTCTGTAAGTCCCCCAGCCATCTCGGCTCTGGCACCAGTCTCCGTCTGGTTTTCCTCCGGCTGCTCAACCTCCTCCAGGTCATCTCTGGCTAGCCGTCGGTATGCCATTGTAGTCTAGTAGCCAACTAGGTGAACCCGGAAATGTTGAGTACACCAAAGTTTTTTTTGCAGAAATGTGAAGTATGGGTCCCCAGTATACAGAAACTGCCGGATGCTAATTTGCATATGTTGAGCAATTTGCATAATTAGCCAAATTAGCATTATTAGCTTAAATGTCCAGTTTTACCACATATTTTGCACTGTATGGTCAATTCCTACAATATTGGAGTCTTTTTAGAGGTTTTAGAGGATGCTGAATTCATTTCTGGCACTTTCATACTTTAAAATGGTAATTGAATAACACATTTTTATACATTTAGACACATTTGTTTTTAATTTTGGACGAAATCTAAGGTTATTTTCATGGTAAACACAATAATCTTAGATTTCAGAATCATGAGTGCTCTTGTGAATGTTAAAGCATTTTTTTCAGGGTGTAGTGAAGCTGAATCCCCTCCTAATACTTGACTCCTGATTCAAATTTGCATTTCTGGAGGAAAAAGCATTGCGATTGCAATAAACTCCTTGGGGTTAAACACCCTGTTGCCTCATGTGAGCGGTGAAGCTGAGAAGGCCGGTCTGCTTGTGAGGTGGCTAGGGTGAACAGATGTCACCACAGTCACAATGTAAACACTTTGATGGTTGTTGGGTATCACCTCTGGCACACCCACTAAACATGGTTAAACTACATCAAAAGCTGCTGGGCACCGATGTGCATCGTAACCACCAACCACATGACGAACCGGTATGTAACGTAACTCTGTTGAATGTCCCCCATGTGCGATCAACGAACTATGTACAAATATACACTATATACAGTACATGCCATACAAGACAGGCCCCGCAAGTCGCTAGGGTCATGCCCGAAAGGCAGAAAAGCTGCCCAGGTTGGTCCGCAAGTCGCAAGATCCAACGAGGACCCAGTTAAAACACCGCCAGACGCAAAAGTTAAAACTGAGTCTGGGCAACCCAGGTCAGCTCGCCAAACGCAAGACAAACCAAGAGGGCCTCACCTCTGCACCACAAAAAGCACACACTGGCTACCACCTTCAGGCAAACGGCTATGCCTTACAATTAATCAACAAAAGGCAGCCTCCTCATCTTCACTATCCTTGTTTGTTCTGTCATCATCTTCTCCAGATCCTTCATCACTCTCTTTGTGTTCTTGCTGTTGAGTGAGTATGTTGCAGCATATCCCATCATTGCCTTTGCAGGAACAATAACTGGTACAGGCCAGACCTGCAGCTGCACAGCTACACTTTGCTGATGTGCAAGGTTTCAACCCGGCTCTGCAACCACAGCTGACGACATCTAACAAAGCCGGAGGAGCAACTGGACTTGAATCCTGGGTGGGCATAATCAGTTCCCAGATATCCAAAGCCAGTGGATCAGCCTGGTCTGCTGCTTTCCATAAGAGCACCTGTAGGTGGGCACGTCTTCCATGAAGGTGCATATTACGCTCTGTAGGAGGTAGTGTTTTCAGTGCTGGGGACCTTTTGCGCTTTCGGTAAATGTCATACCGAGCTGCATCCAAGGTCACAGAGTTCCTCTGATTGTACAGAGCCAGATAGAAAGTCCTTGTTGCTTTGGTGATCTGTAAATCTGTGGCTTCTGCCTCTCCAAAACAGTGAAGAAGCTTGCCAGATACAACTCTCATGGCCTTGAGTGCAGATACATTCCCCTTCCCAACATGATATGAGGTGGTATCAAATCCTGCAAGAGCATGCATGGCCAGAATAGAACAACAATGGTCACCCAGGTTCTTTGCAGTTGCATTTATGCTGAGAACAGTGCCATTCCATTTTTCCATCTGTAGGTTAGTTGTGATACCAGCCTTCCAACACCAATAAACCATAAGCACAAAGACATCTGTGTCATCACTAAGAATGTGAACAGTTGAAGCCTCATGTCTGACAACATCTAACATGTAAGATATAACTGATATATCAGCCCCATCATGAGTGTCAATGCTGTCAGCTTTACTGACCATCACGATCTTACTTCCTACATTGAAAGTACACAGGAGTTCGCTCAGCCTTTGCTTGTTGTGTTCGACTAGGTAGAGGTGTAATCAATGAAAGCTTGTACTCTGTGGAGCTCTCCCCTGCTCTTCTTTGTCTCTCATGGTCCTTGGCAGACACCTGCGAATTATTTTGTCAAAGATGACAAATGTTTGGGTGTTGTAACAACTAAGCCGATGTCCCATGCTGGCTGCAAGATCTGCCACTGTCCCAGACGATGGCCAAACCACGTGATAAATGAGCTGAGATGCATCCACAATGACAACATCTGGTGGCTGGGGATTGCAAACTGGAATTCCAAGCTGCTGGACAAGCACTGACATATTGCCCTTTCGGAGGCATCCATTGTCATCAATGATTGACAAGGGGACTGGGCTAAGCTCATATTTGAAGAGAGAAGAGAGCTCCACTTTTCTCTGGCCTCCCACCACCAACAATCGAGCAAATAATGACTCAAGGTCACAAACAACCTTCCCACTGACCTTCATTCCCATTTTCTGGAACTTCATAGTCACTACCTTGTGAGAGATGGGTGCATTAAATGCCTCCGAAAGTGATGAAGAAAACTTTTTACACATAGCCTGGCCAATCTTCAGCGCATCCTGCACATTCACCTTTTCATCAGCCACCTGTCCATTTATGATGTGGTAGAGTAAAGTGCTCTCTGTCATGAGTGGATTTGTGTTTTCCCACAGCATCCTCACAATTTTAGAGCGGTCCTCAGCATCCAACTCCCGTTGTGCTTCACCCTCCTCTTTGTGTCTGTTGGACAGTCTTCTCTGATGCTACTTTATCACTGTACATGTCATCCAATGACTGAGAAAGATGTGAACATATGCCAAATGATTGGATCCAAACTGCAACCTGTTCAGGGTTGGTTGAAATACCCTTCATGCCCCCTGCTCCCTTCCCTTGCCTGATGCATGTCTGCTCCCCAAACATATCTGCACTCACTGCAGGTGCACCATCTGAATGGCGGCACACATGACTTCCTGAAAGAAGGTCATCTTTTGCAATGGAAGGAAGGTGCTGCATTTCACGTATATGCCAAGTTATCCATCTAGACCAGGGGTGCCCAATGCGTCGATCGCGATCGACCAGTCGATCGCAAAGCTTATGGTGGTAGATCGTGTCATTTAAAAAAAAAAAAAAAATTAAATTAAAAGGTTTTTTTTATTTTTTTTTTATAAATCGCCAGATCACAACGGAAGTCATTTAAGGTTACCTTTCTTATAGAACAGATATAGCTTTTTCGTGTATTAAACAAAATAAAAAGCCTTATGTTATTTAGCTGTGAATAATGAAGGAAGCAATAAATCCGATTATTATCCAAACCCTTGAGAGCTGTTGCCATGGAGATTTAACGTTACTTTCTGTTTGAAGATAAGGTAGCAGCGAGTGTTGAAGAATGGATGACTTGAAATTGGATGACTACATTTTTTTAATGAAATTGAACAACATCAACAACTTTACGGATAAAATAAATAAACAAGGATAGCAAAACAGATTGATACGCATAGAATGAGAACGGCAGAAACGCAGGCAGGACGTCAGATGACGAGACAGATCACAGTGACACAGGCTGTTTTTTTTCCCCTCATATGTGAAGGCTGAGACATTCATAAAATGTTATTGTCTTACTGATGGTCCTTCTGTAATGCCAACAGGTGCACTGTGTTGTGGATAAGTTTTGTAGTCCTGGTAATCTTTTGTTTAGCATATTGGCAAGGTTATTTATTTTTGTTCTTGATGAATGAATGTTTGTTTATTAATCAGTTATTTTTCAACAAATAACTCAATTATGATTACAAAGAGGAAACTTTGCAACAAACACCTAAAAACACAGCAACTTTCATCTGAACTGTTTGGAAAAGCTCCCTCGAAATCAAGAATTTTAGGCCGCAACTATCTCAAATAATGTCACCAATATCACCATGATTCCTTTAAGTGTCTGTGCGTGTGTGTGTGTGTGTGTGTGTGTGTGTGTGTGTGTGCGTGCGTGCGTGCGTGCAATGTCTCTCTCTCTCTCCCGCTCCTGCGGGTCAATGAGAGTACCGTCTCTTTCTCCCGCTTTTGCTGGGCAACATGAGTTAATTAGTCCATCATGTTACTGTTCACGGTGGAAAGGGAAATTCACCGTTCCACAGGATGTAACTACGTATTGTAGTGGTTGACAAAGGTTTGCCAAAGTAATTCTGAGCCTATGTGGTTATATCACATAGATGATGAATGGCGGTTCTTGATGCAGTGCTGTCGGAGGGATCGGAGATCACGGTTATTCAGCTAAGGCTTGCGCCCTTGCCCTTGCCCTTGACGCACTGAAATTCCTCCAGATTCTTTGAATCTTTTAATTATGTTATGCACCGTGGAGGGTAAAATATCCAAATCCCTTCCTATCTTTCTTTGAGAAACATTGTTTTTAAACATTTCAATTATTTGCTCACGCATTTGTTGGCAAACTGGCGATCCTCGGCCCATCTGTGCTCCTAAATGACTAGGCCTTTCCTGGATACTGCTTTTGTACCAAATCATGATTACAATGACCTGCTGACATCATTAGTTCAAATAACATCATTATTTATTTATTTTATCTCATTACGACCCATAAATTGCCCCCGTCCCAACTTTTTTTGGAATGTGTTGCAGGCCTGAATGGCAGGAATGCTATGTATATTTACAAATAAAAGGAAGTTGACCAGACAAAACATGAAATATATTCTGCTCATACTGTTTGCAATGAAATACAAGGTCAAGGTAAATGTATAAATCACTGCTTTATTTTATTATTTGCATTTTCCATACCGTCTCAACTTTTTCTGTTTTGGGGTTGTACATACAAACCTGCCAACAAGACCAATAACAATTGTCAGCTTGTCAACTTGCTTGCTCTATTGGCGGCTCCAAAGGGATCTAAGAGGCAGGCAAGTGACCCCCAGTGGATGGAGGGTGTATTGTTAATGAGCTATAATCTGTAGAGGATCTCTAATACAAATTCAAAAAACTTTATTTGGAAGATAATAATCATACAGTGTTCCAATTGAATTTTTCTACTTCAATGTAACTTGTAGTGGATTTTGTTGAATCACTGTGATTTAATTTAAGAGAGAAGAGGAAATACAATAACCTCTTGTAAAAAAACAATGTGTGTGATCACAGAAGGCTACATGAGTATTTTTTTAAACCATATATGAACAGATGAGGTTTGAATGATGAATCTCTTTAATAAGTCTTAATAAAATGGGTCTGTAAAAATGAATCTAAATGGTAAAACGTTTGGTAGTAATGGGAGTATGTGGTAGCAACTATATATTAAGTGCATAGAATTGTGAACTAAAAAATGAAAGCCTTGATACAGACTGGATTCACCGTTAGAAGGATGATATCGATGGAGATTCTACAGGCCTATCTGATAGTGGCCTATCTGATAGTTGCCTATCTGACACAGTTAATAACAGCATTCTTAAAGTTCTTCATTTCAAATATTTAGAAATTTTTAATAAATACATTACATTGAAAAAACATGTTTAGTATTCATTATATACTTCAAGACACTATCCACATGTAAATACTTTCTAACTGGTCTGTTTGTTTATATTGGTATACAGTTTGTAATGATTTTAGAGAACACTAAGGTAGCAACCTTCTTCAGAATGAGTATTTCCTTATTTAGCATTTAGCCACACCCCCATCACCTTCAGCTTATCCCGGCGGGCAAGGACAGCATCAGCACCAAAGGGCTGGACAGCACCCGCCCATCCAGGACCAAAACATAAACTATGCCGCATGGCCCAGGGGCGGGGTTCGGAGAACAGCCTCCACCTGAAGCCCATCAACTGCTCCACCTGTTGGGCATCAGGCTTAGTCACAGGGACTACAAAAGATCCACCATGGTGAGCGAGAGGGAGAGTAACGTCTGGGATTTTAAAGACATTTATTTCAAGATTAGTTAAGAGGCAGAATTTAGAAGTACCAACTGAGTAAGAATTACTGTATTTGACCTGTTTACATACATTTAAAAAAGTGTGTCTCAATGAAAAGTTGGCTAAATATATCATTCCTCTTCAGTTCTCTTTTGAAATATGCAGAAGCTTTTCATCATAAGCATCTTATGCGCAGCCTGTTGTGCTGTTCCTCAAGGTAAGGAAAATAAATTAATTTAAGTTCTTGTATAACCACATATTAAACTATATTAATAATATGACTTAACATAGACCTTAATATAATCCCCACAATACATCACCATAACAAACACCTGATCAGATCACTATTTCCTAATCCCTGTTATCTGAACAGATCTATCGGGGAAAATGTTCACCTTTCCAGTGGAGTCCAATACTGCTCATGTCAGACTCCTACCATCACGAGTAAACTTCAAATCCGTGACTGTCTGCCTCAGGTTGGTGTTGGTCTATATGCATGGTTGGCTTTTGTCTAGTTGTAGAACATGACATGGCTGAGAATTTTTTTTCTTTTAATTATTATTATTATTATTACTTTTCCCCTTGATGTTCCTTTATGGACACTTGCAAGCATCTTTTCTCTATATTTCAGGCTCCATACCATAGAACCTATATTGTCTATCTTAGCTTCCACTCATATTAGCATGTATCCAACAGTACACTACAAAATACTTACATGATCAACAGCATGCTTTTTGTTTTCTTTTTAGGTACCTTACCGACCTTACTCGAAACTACGCTCTCTTTTCGATGGCATCCCGTAGCAGTGCTAATGACTTCCTGATCTTCAAAACAGCAAACAAAGGTCGCTTCGATGTGCACACACGTGGCAAAGTCTCTAGTTTTAGAGGCCTACCAGATGAGCCAAACACCTGGTACTCGAGCTGCAGCACCTGGGATTCCAACTCCGGATTGGCTCAGGTCTGGATCAATGGGAATCCAAGTACCAGCGGCGTTGGATTCAAAGGTAATCTGGATGGAGCCCCAAACATAGTACTGGGACAAGAGCAAGACTCTGTGGGTGGAGGGTTTGATGCTGGACAGTCATTCGTAGGGATGATCACTGATGTCCATATGTGGGACTATGCCCTGTCTGCTTGTGAGCTCCAACGGTTTGCTAGCGACCTGAATTTCACCCCTGGAGATGTCATCAACTGGAGGGCGCTTGATTTTACCATCACTGGGGATGTTGTAGTTGAGGACGATCAGATAAGTCGCTGTCTTCCTAGTCAGTGATTTGATGCACATACAAAAATCAGCATAACAATACAAAAGTGAAAAGTCAATTTTCATGGTTCTGTAATGTCTTATGAATAAAAAATGTCAGAGCACTTTGTATGTCAACTGTCTTCCCCTTGTCCTATGTGAAATGCTCTAGTTCTGCTGTGTGCATAGGCAGTACAGTTCAATGACCACTTATGAGTTGAACTGTAATCCAAGGGTTACAGGTGGAGCATACTACTGAGGAAGCGCTGGATGAAAACACCACTCACTCGCCAAGATCACCGTTTCTTAACACAGAATTGAAACCGAGGTGAAACGGGGTGAAAGCTAGCATTTGACGAAAATGTGCTTACTACATTCAAACAATACCAATTCTGGAGCCAGTCAGTCTTTTGTAGGTCTGATGAGTGACCTTCACATGTGGGACTTTGTTCAGGCATGTGCATGAACAACTTTACTTTCACTCCAGTAAGGTCCCATTGCTTGCTCTATCAGAGGCCATAGCTTGCCAAATATGAACTGCATAACTACTGCTAGATTATTAAACATCCACCAGAGGGCAGCATTTGCTTAAACATAACACATATTGGAAAAATAGAGTGCTCTATTTTGCTAGATTGGAAGAGTAATTTTATCAGTGCTCTAAGTAATCCAGTGTTAGTTATGGGATCTTAGTAAACTTTCTATTCAACACAAATGTTTTGAAGCCGAAATAAACATGGATGAGAAAGGACATAAGGTTTGAGGAAATAAGCTGACTGACTGACTTCAGCTGATCTTCATCCTCAGTTTGACATTTTTGAAACATTTTCTAAAAAAAGATGAGAAGTTCAGGAATGTACAGACCACTGCAGTTTTGCTGTGCATTTTACAGCAGTTGCTATCATTTTACAGCAGTTGCCAATATTTTACAGCTGTTGCCATCATATGCTTCAGTGATTTCAGTGAAACCTGACAATAAACAAATATTCCTTTCAAATATGTACTCTCACACACAGAGATGATCTTTCAGTACTCTCACACACAGAGATGATCTTTCAGTACTCTCACACACAGAAATGATCTTTCAGTGCTCTCACACACAGAGAGATGATCTTTCCATGGTAGAGACGTGACCAGAGATCATGCCATGTTAAGAGATTAAACAGCATGAGTTGGGCCTTGGCCTAAGACATTGCACCAGGTCTGGCTTGATAATAAACCAATAGCAATTTCTCCACACAAGTTCGTTGATCAGTGTCTATGACAAATGACAGCCAAAATCAGGATACCTTGTGCGATCTATCAAGGGACTATGATCGGTCTTGTGACACCCTAGGCTTAAAAGCCAGAATTTCACCCATGGATCCTATATGTCTTTAAGTAAAGATGTATCACCTATGGATCCTATATGTCTTTAAGTAAAGATGTCTCACCTATGGATCCTATATGTCTTTAAGTACAGATGTCTCACCTATGGATCCTATATGTCTTTAAGTACAGATGTCTCACCTATGGATCCTATATGTCTTTAAGTACAGATGTCTCACCTATGGATCCTATATGTCTTTAAGTACAGATGTCTCACCTATGGATCCTATATGTCTTTAAGTACAGATGTCTCAGCTTCCTCATAACCCCATCATAAACCCTGCATTTACAGTATACATATACACTTATACACAATCCTTCAGACTCAAGCTCAAAGAGCACGTGGACAGAAAGACATGTAAAAGTTCAGCTATGGACTTCAGTAATGGTTATCTAATATCTCATACAGTGTCTAACTTCAGTCAGGGGTTTTCAGCAGTATATGACCAATAAATTCAGATACACAAGCAAAGCAGAATTTAAGTTATTATTCTCACATAAAATACAATCATACACATACAGGTACATACAAGATTTGATTTAAAAGTTAAAAAAAAAAATGTTTTGTATCTATTAAAATATGGAAATAAAACAGTGTGTCAATAGTCATCTGATTTGGATAGCTCTGGAGCTATAGGGGATCCAACTGAGAGTGTGGTGATTGCACTGGAGTTTGCCATTGGCTGCTGGAGTAAATAAATACCAAAGGTGACCTGGGAACAAATGTATCAGTAAGAATATTAATATGGGCCCAAAGAAAACTCTGCTGTGCTGAAAACAGTGCTAAACAGAGTGTAATATTTGTTATGTCTACAGGTAATTGAGCCATTAGTTCTCAAGGCATGTTGCTTTCAGGCAATAGGACTAGAAAAGCATTCCATAAAGATATTGTTATTACATCAATTTCCCTCAAACTGAAGGGATAATGGAACAAAACATATCAAGGCAAATGGAAGAAACAGACACTCAGATGAGTAGTGGAACTCGCAGTAGTGTTAGCTCTAAGGGGTGAAAAAACAATCTGTTACAGCTGAAATTTAGAAATAAAGTAAATATTTGACACGCCATTACTGACTTAACACGTCAGTGCACCTACCTTCCCTTGGCGACAGTCGGAGAGGGACTTAAGAGGTTCCTGGGTTCTGGCGCCCGATTCCTGATCGATGCCAATCATCTGGCACCGACCACATCTGCCTGCCACCTAGGAGAACGCCTCTCGTTAGAGTAAGGAAACACACTTTCTTCATATTATGTCACTTCCTGCAGCACCAACAGAAGTAGGTTGTGATTTAGAGTTAAACATGTTTACCCGAAATCCAGTGTTTCCAATCGTTAAACCGGACCAGTCGTCCTCCTCCAACGGATTGGTTCCCGTCACAACCAAATTGGCACGGAATCGGGCAATGAGCTGCTGCATGCTGATTGCCTGGGGGATGCTGGGATCATCCAGTCTGTTCACCGATGATTGACCAACAACCAGGGGGCGAGACAGAGATAATCACTTGGAATCATAATGCTCCACATGCACAATTGTGTGTGTGTGCATGAATGACACGTTGGAATAACTACTACCTGCCGCTGATTCGCTCCTGCAGCATTTCCACACTGGCTCTGCTGATGAGCAGGTACTGGGCCTCATTCACCAGGGAGACCGCAGTAGGACCGTCCCCTGCTACAGGAGAATGGGCATGAGTCACTGTACCACACTACTAGAGGAGGATGGAAATAGGTCATTGTACCTAATTATCATATGATGAGAGGATCCTGAGATTATTTTCCAAATGTAACATACTGTATATCTAGTTTCAACTAAGGCCAAACTCTCTCAATACAAGTGTCTGATAATGCTAAAGAAAAAGTGAAATACATCTACCGTTTTCTGGAGCCTTTTTCATATTGCGGATAAAGTCAGGCTTTTGCTTCATCAGACGACAAGGCTTTCCAAGGAACTCGGAGAACCAGGATGCAACTTCATCTCCACAATCTACTGTCTGCACCCTGGAAAGGAAGTGTGAAAAGTCTGCCAGGTTTGCCTTTTACTGTACAAACTGATTCAGTCTCACTGAGAAAAAACGAAACATGAATGCATGTTGAGTCATCATACCGGTCACCACACACTTTACTCTGACACGTCCTCTGACTAAGGTTCTGCTCCTTCAAGTCCCCAAGTGGGACAGTGATGACGTTCATCCCTATGAGAGAAATTTCATCTCATTTACAGCGACTGTGTAAACAAATCTTTTATTATTAATGATAATAATAATAATAATAATAATAAACTTTATTTGTAAAGCACCTTCATGCAAACACAATGCAGCTCAAAGTGCCTAAACAAATCTATTAAGATAGAATTGACTTGTATTGTGCCTCAACAGTGAAAATGAATGGCTATTTCACTCCTCCCAGATCACACAGTGTGGGGCTTGATGCTGCACCTGGGGCTGTGATGTGAAGTGCATTAGAGGCCAGAGAGATGCGTGGCTGGACCTGACCCAGCGTGGGCTCCCTCTTCTGGCTCAGGCACACGCCGTTCTCGTTCACCACCATCCACGTCCGGTCATGGAGCAGCCCCAGAGGCCCCACGCTCCACTCCCTCACCTAGACTCCACAACAACAGCAACACCACGGACAAGTCAGACCTCTTCTGTATTCATGTCTTATCCCCTGTATCGCATTTTGTTTACGTGGCATTGCATGGCATAACACAAGAAAAGTAGGCCTAGTGTCTGATTATCAAAACTACAATAAGCAAGATAATAAATAAACAACCGAATTGGGAGCACACAATTTCTATCCAAACTGTATTCCATTACACATTGTTCAAGTGAAACAAGACATTTTAAAAACTGCAATTTAACATGGGTGGCACAAAACAGTATACCTCAAATGCTGCGCAGGACTTGATGGGGTAGATAAATATATTGGTCAATATCTGGGTGTTATTTCTCTCTTCCGGTCTCTTGGGTGTGTGGATCCTAATCTCTCTTCCATTTGTGCTTGAGATTAAAGAGGGAGCCGTGTCCCTGTGGTCTGTCTTGTGCTCAAGCTGTCCATTAGACGCTGAGGGACTGAAGTGCCCTACAGAGTCCACAAAAGGGACGGCTAATTTTAGCCGAGCCAGCCTTTCCTCGTCCATTCTGAATGGCTTATCTGTAAAGCAGTTCACTATGAAACTCAGGAATTTCTGGCAGTCTTCAAATGTGGACATGTATCCAAATGAGACACGCACTGATCCAGTCGGTCGGCCGTCCACAAGGTCAATACTGTCTCCACAGACGTGGCCAGCCTTGGCACATTCAAAAGAAATACATAAAAAAGTGGTGTCATTTCTTGAGCCAATCTCATCATTATTGCTAACCTTGAACAGTGCAAATGACAGCAAACTTTCACACTGACATACCTCCAAGTTATCCTTCACCTCCTGATTACTGATGCCCAGAAAGACCTGACAGGCCCCTGTGTTACAGAAACAGCCAGTGCGTATGTGAATATTAAAGAGACTGGCCAATTTGTCCACCTAGGCACAGAAAAGAAAGACAGCTCCATCATGACAACAGCTCTGGGTTTCAGGGGGATTTGCTCTGCTGATTGTTAATGAGGCATTATGGAGTTTGTGTCTAAAACTAGCCAGCTAACTTGTTTACAGCTAACAGACCTATTTCGCCAACACCAGCTAGCTTGTTAACTATCTATTTTGGCGATAACCATGGCAACAATGTGCTGTAAAGGCTGCTCTTCCATTTTCACAGGATTTCCAACCTGGAGCCAATAAAAAGCTACACAGTGAATCTTCTGGGTGGCTAGAGGGATTTAACATGTATGTGTATCTCTCCCTTCACACGACTATATACAATCAAAATGAATCTGAAGATATTACAAAAAAAAAGTTGCCTACAAAGACCATACCCTTAAAAGGGTAATAAACCTACAGAATATTGCTTTAAAGACCCTCGTGCAATCTCTCTGATATCATGCTGTAGAGAGCCCACCTGGGAGTAGCCCACCACTCCGCCGTGGCCATCCAGCACGTTGAAGTTTAGGACGGCTCCCTGTGAAGACGGGTCCTGGAACTCATTGTCACAGTACACGTGGGCCACCGGCTGTCCGTTGCTATGCAGCAGGCTGGAGAGCATTACGTAGCTGTAGCGCGCCAGACCGAATGTATGCTGCTGGATCCTGACCATACCTCCTGCAGACCAAATAAAGCTGTCATTCCCAGGGAAGCTCGCAATCTGACAGCACAAGCGCACACACACACACACGCTGAACTCACACTTGCATTATCACACAGCACTCCAAGGCTTTTAGAAGCTCCAATGTTTTTAATGAGCTAGGCTGGAGGAGAGCGTGTGCTGTTATGACACATTCACTACCACCTCCACAGGTGGCAGAGCGCCGCATTACTCATCAAATAATGGGGGGAATATTAATAGCATTTGGTGTGGTGTGAAGAGGTAAAAGTAAGCCCTTGCACAGAGGGTTCTGGGAGAGATCGGTTTAGTCTATTTGATACCTGTTAGCCTCTGAAGAGCCTCAAACCCATGATGGACAGAAATGACATCCAGAAAAGAGATGGTGCCATCTTCAAACCTAATAATCATGACACAGCACTTCAGCAAAAAAAAAAAGTATGACATTTGCATCAGGCATCATTAAGGTCACCTACACATACGGAACATATGAGAGATACAACAAACAGAGATGACATCAAAATGAGTTGGATATTTTCAGCACTGACTGTGTGGGAAGAATCTTAAAGTGCCAACTGAGTGCGAAGAAGGCGGAAGAACATTTTAATTAGACAGCTGTTTGGCCTATACCTGCTGGACACACTTGACTTGGGCACAAAATAATCCTCTCCGGCAAGGTAAGCTGCTGCTGTGCCCCCACCGAAGTAGCCCTTCCGCAAGATCGCCGCTGCCTCGTTCCGCACCAGCAGCGCGCCTAATCCTGTGGGGAAGCCGAACATCTTGTAAAAGGAGATGGGGATAAAATCGGCAGTGTTTTCCTGCAGATCCAGGCCTGAGCTGCCCACCAGGGCGGCGGCGTCCAGGAGGACCAGCCATCGACCTGGCCTCTCGCACGCTGGGTAAAGGCGCCCTGTCTGGATGCCCCTCGCATAGCTCAGAGGGTACTTTCTGCCTGAGAAGTTGCTCTGGGCCGGGTAACAGAAGAGGTGGGCGGTCTGGGAGTCAATTGCACTCGTTGCCCGTGGCGAGTGTCTGGCTCGGGCCTCCACCTCGTGGGGCGAGACGGGAAGGGAGGTCACGCCAAGCTGGCCGCTCACCCCTCGGATGCCCACCACTGAAGTGTGGTTGTCGGTCAAGTAGCAGAAGTGACTCCCTGGCTCTCCAGTGCAGGCGGAGCTCCAGGGAAAGCTTTCAGCCACTAGCTTGAGTGCTGCAGTGCAGCCGGAGGTGAAGATGACGGTGTGCTCCTCCGGACTAGTGTTAAAGTGCTCCAGTACCCTGCAGACAGAATGAACAACAAGTGAAGATGACTGTGTGCTTCTCCGGACTAGTGTTAAAGTGCTCCAGTATCCTGCAAGCTGAATAAACAACACCTTTAGACACAGCAAGGGGCTTATTTACAAGGATTTGCTATCAGCATTGTCTTAATTATTGTATAATTCCTGTTGTGTGCTTTTCAGCAGACCAATGAAAATGCATGCGTTCAGTACATTAGGACACAACTACAACAAACAAAGAAAGGATCCTAAATGTTTCAGACTGTGCAGATGGCTGTTTTTCAAATGTATGAAAATAGAGTATGACAAATGGGATGGAAATTGAATTAGTTCCTCTTTGATTGTGCTCTGATTTACTTTAGAGAAGGCAGGCTGGGGCAGGGGATTAGTGAAGCCTTTTACCTGTATCTGACATGTTCCACAGTATCATGTGTCAGTCGACTGCTCAGATTGTGGCTATGGGGATTGCCTAAAATAGAACAATAAGCCGCCGCATGTGTTTCTACAGTTCATGAAGTTGTAGATCAATTTTCAGAAACAACGAATCTTGAAATTATACAGTTAATATTGCAACATCAATAATTATACAACACCAAACAAAAAAACTATGTAGGGAGATACATATCACAGAAGCACACTGTGGTTGATATTTTTAAATAATTATTAAATTATTAATTCAGTTCTTACAGGCGAGTTATTAGTTTATAAGGATAACCTATTTACCATAGATATTTCTGGTAAGATCTTGGTAGAAGGCTTTTATCTGTGATTCAGGGAAAAGCGTTGTTCCACCATGATCGAGGTAAGTGATACCTGTTTGAGAGAAATGGCATAGAACTAAACTCAGCTGACACTATGTGTCATGTTGAATACATGTAGTCCCGGCACGACAAAACCATAACTTATATCAAATACCGTAAGAAGGCAGGCTATTTATTGAATATCTGAAGTGGCAGTGCTTCCCTAAATATTCCGCATCAGTGACAAATCTTCTTTATTGTAATGTAATTAAAAGACAAAAGAGGGCGCCCACACATGGCTCCAAGGGGTGCAACTGAGCGAATGAAAGCTGCACGTCATAACAGAATTTAAGTTTACTGAAGTTTTTGGATCCACAGTGCGTGAGAAGACATTTTCATTGTTGTTTCAACGCACAAATTGTCAATGTAAAAAATGGGTCAGAACAAGGAGAACAATCCTGAAAAAGTCAGGTATTAAAATCGCTAGATGAGATTATCCACTTATTTTTGAGTTTTGACAATATGATTGGAGTACAACTCATGCAGTAAAACTAATGATCAACCACGGACCTTTCATTCTGCCGAACTCCTTTTCAATCATCTCTGGCAGGTCATATCCATATCCATAGGGACCCCAAATTTCGTGGAAACTCTGAAATGTGAAAATGTCCTGAAGCTCCATACTACTTCCAAATCTTTAAGAGTGATTACATTGGCCTTCATATAACTTTAGCCTTACTACTGTCACGTGTGTAGCCTAGTCACAAAGTTAGAAAGTCCAAAGTCCGTGACACAAAGACGTGACAGTGCTGAGACCCATGACAAAAATGTGTTTAAAATCAATCTGCACAGTTACTATGTGACTCGCGTTAGATCCTACTCGTAAACAGTGTTATCGCTAAATATGTCGCAATGTTTGCCCAATAAGTAAAGTTATCGTTTTATGCACTCAGCTAGATTCGATATTACAAAAGGTATATCTTTTGTGGTGGACACGCAGTGTGAGTGAATATTTAGTTGTTTTGGGAATAAATATGTGCAGGCAGTCAGTGGTTGTTTTTATTGTACTCCTAATAGCCAACCCGTCAACTTCATTCAACTTTAAACGGAAGTATATTGGCAGATCTTTACTACTGGTTTAGCAGATGGCCAAAGATTGACCCGGCTGATGATGGGTCACAACTCACGGTAATGTCAACAGAGGGTTCCATTTAGACTGCAACAAACACATTTCCAAAAAGTATAAAGAAAAAAATATAAAATTTGTGCTATGCCTTCTTTGGCTTGAAACGTCTGTCATCTGGTGGGAAAAGCAATGGGATGTATATAGGCCTGCGATAAAAAAAAATCAACAATGCACTAACAAGGTTTTGTACTTAATCCCGCAAGACGCTTGTTATATTATTGAAGCTGGGCAGTGAAGCACGTCTCTGCTGTGGTAAAAGCTATAGTTCCTCTACAGAACAGAGAGCAGAGAAAAGAAGCTACTAAATTTGTGTCCCAGATACTTTGCTGTTAAGTGCCCACGCAAACACTCAGATACAGACTCACACACCAACACACACATATGAAACACATGGTTTCATAGAGATGACCAGGCACTCATGGTTGGGATTTAGTGATATGAGGTCCAGAGAGCCCTTTGTGTGTTCCCATCGCAAGCAGCAGGCAGTAATTAAATATGCCACTTCTGCCTGACTGACTCATTTAGTTCATAATTCCACTGCTGCGCTGAATACATCTTGCTCTGTTAAAAAGGACCACATTGTATTCGCAGGGCTGTGGCCTCATTAGGAGGGGCTTTTGGTCGGCATGGGGGAGGGGGAAGCTGTCCACAGAAATGTTGTGTCTCTTCATCTTCACGACCAAGATTCAGAAGCTATGGAACTTTTGTGGAATTACATTTCACTCCAGTTTTTCATATCAGTCAATGAAAAGGCGTTGATGATTTGAACAACACACGTCTTATATTATGCCACCAAACACAATTTGAATAGCTGGAGTGTTACAGGTAAACACCTCTCCATGGCAATCCTCCATGTGTAAGTCAGATGATTACAGTAAATTACACAAATTGTGACTAAATGTGTCACAGACTTTGCCCAGTTTGAGACCCTGTCTCCATGCTCCAAGACCTAAGACAGAAGCTAGCCAACTTTCTGTACAGTGGAGTCAACTGTAAGTGTTAAACACAACGAAGGACTGTAAGTTCACTTCCCCTAGTGCAGGGCTTATCAGAGGCTAAGCCAGGGGATGAAAAAAACAGCAAAGCCAGTCTCCCTCTAGCACGACTGCGGGCATTAGGCCATCTGTCCATTCTCTGAATACAACTGACAACAAAAGGGGGGGGGGGACAACTCCTCTCTCTCTCTCTCTCTCTCTCTCTCTTTCTCTTTCTCTCTCTCTCTCTCTGGAGCTCTCAGACAGACACTGGACATACTCTCTCTCTGGAGAAGGACAAGAGGGAAAAAGCAACCTACCGAAGTCTTCTGAAACGGCCCAGCAGGTCAGTTACGCTGAACTCTCCCTGATAAACTAAATCCTTTTGACAGATATACTTTACAGGCCTCCAACAGCCTTAATGAGGCTTTCGGCCCACACTGTATTATGCTAGAGAGTTCTTGGCCTGACAAAAATGCTTATAAAGGCAGATATCATTCATATGTCTATAAATAGAAGGCAAGGAAAGGTGTGCTATCTGTTACTGTATTGTTAAAGCATGACTTGAGTCACTACTGTATCTGATCTTTGCCATGTGTGTTGGAATGGGGTATGACACATGATGTTTTATAAACAAAGACACTTGTGAAGTGTCATTTTTTTGGTTTCATATTAGCGGTCATTTTATTTTATGTAGAAATCATAGTTAGTGCTCAACAACTCGGCTTTCAGTAAAGAAACAAGGCAGAACGAGAATAGCTTCAAGTCATGGATTTAGGATTTGTGCGGTCTTTGGAATTTCGCTGATTCCTTTGAACGATTTTATACCTTGTTACATGTCTATCACTGTTTTAATCCTGAGGCAAATATGCAAAGATGAAAAGGAAAAAAATATATATTTGTATTTTGTTATCAGCATTCTATCTGTATTAATTAGTGTTATATTATAGGGGTGCTGTGTATTCAAAGTGGCGAGTGGGTGCTGACATGCTGGAGGAGACAGAAGTGGGTCAAAAGGGTTTTAGCATTAGCCAAACAAATCCTGGCCTATAGGATTAGGCCCTCGGGTTGCGTCGGGTTGGATGCATTTACCTGATCGAACTACACAGGGGGGTGAGGGCCACACAATGACACAGCTTCCTCCTAATAGGCCTGGCTTGTATTTATCTTGACCAATAATTAATGCATTTGGTATACATTTAGGGTAGCAATGCAAGGAAATGTAGGTATGATGTATTACTAAGGGATTATGTTAGTGCTCTTCTCTGGCTATAAGCCTTTAGCCTGTTGTAGGCTTTCTGGTATATCTTTTTGACATTTTTAATTCATCATATGCTGAGTATGGATTATAATGGAGATGAATCTTTTCATTCTAGATATGCCATGGAGATAGAGCACACAGCACATCTTGTGATCTATGTGAGTAGATATGAGCAACGTAAAATCAAAGGATAGAAAATGCTTTCTGTTTTTTTTTTAGAGAAATGTTTTAAAATGAGCACATGGTTGTCAAAAATGGTTTAAAAAGGTTAACAAAAAAATCAATGAATGCACATTTTCACCCACAACAGTAGGCTACCCATGGTGCCTACAGAACACAGACACAGCACACTTTAGTGTTCAACTTCGGCTTAGCGTTGGTGCAGTTCAGACATGTGAATTATCACCAGTGCAGACAGCAAAGAGAACGCTTGTGAAACAAGAACAGTGCGACATTGTGCTCTTTTGGTGCCATATTAGCAGCATCTTATTAGATATGGTCACACTGGCATCACTTGATCCCAAGGCCCAGCAGGAGACAAACAGCCCCCTTTGTGTCATGTGTAAGCACATGTTGTCACACTAGTTCTATTTATCTGGAACCAATGGAAGGATCTCATTTGTGGATTGAATCAGGGGCAGACCCTTGCTCACTCCCTTTTTCAACCAAGAAGTCAGTATCATGACCAGCAACTTGATGGCAACTGCATGTATGTGGATTATTCTTCCCCTCTGTGTTAGACAGGCTTAGAAAATGACATCACGTGAGACAGAATGATGTGGTAACAATGTACCGGCTTTGTGTTTGTGAATGATGCTATGTTTCTGAGTTGTTGCTACATGTATTTTATTCTTCTCTCTCTCTCTCTCTCTCTCCCTCTCTTTGTCTGTCTCTCCGTCTGTGTGTGTGTGTGTGCGTTATGTTTGTGTATGTGAGTGAGTAGTGTGTATCTTTGTGAGGCTGTGAGAGGAGCTCCTTTGCTATCGCTAAACATGAATATTAACGATCCTGAGGGTGGAGCCTTGGATGGGGGGCTTAACGTGACCCTAACGATCCGTCTGCTGATGCACGGGAAGGTGAGAGCCCAAAACTTGCTTTCAATCTCTTAAACTCCATCCCAAGATCATAAGTGGAGCGGCTCTGGTTCCTCTTTGAGGCGACGAGTGCCCACCAAAGGCAAAGAGCTGTGACGACCATGTGAAATGAGTCATAGAACAGTCCTTTCTGATCATGATGACTTCGATTCAGACCTGTTATGACACGTCAAATTCATGCCATGACTTGCCATCTGGATCAACGGTATCAAGTGCTAATGGAGCCCGCTCTGCCACGTTTACAAGATATCAGCTTTTGACCTGCATAGTGCCGGGTATATTGTTAAAGTGGTGCAACGCTATCAGCTTACATACCATGCAGCATACCACATACCAGTAGAACAAGTGTGTGGTGGTCATTGTTAGTCTTAGGCTTGTGACACTGTCTGTCATTTACAGGACTAGTTCATATTCAGAGAGGTCCAGCTTGTGAGACACCTCTCCTCAGTGTGATCACGGCACCCTATTAGCAGCTCTTAAGGATGTTGGTTATGTGTCACTGGAGCTGAATTCATTTCATTTAATCATCCTTAAAATATTAACATAAATCACGATGGAGGGAAGCCTGCTATGTGCCTTGGAGACCCACTGTTCTGAGAGTAGTTCCAACCTTTTAGAGAAAATAAACGAATGTAAGAGTGGGCCAGAGGTCTCATCACAAGATCTAGAGTCTAAGTTTTGTGCGCTTTAAATATTCACCATTCTCTTCTCTTCATTTTCAGGAGGTTGGTAGCATCATTGGAAAGGTATGCACAAGACCCTGTTTTACCCAGTCATTTCGTTTTATTCACACATTTTTAAGTAGCTTCACTTTTTTGGACTCTTGCATCTCACATTATTTTCTCCATGTTTACTATTTCAGAAAGGAGAAACAGTGAAAAAGATGAGAGAAGAGGTACATTTGAAATTCTTTTAGTTATGTGTTGTAACAGAAAAAGGAAGGTCTTTGTAGGTGCGATAGCTTTAGGCTAAGCTCATGAAATAATAAAGAAGAAAGGTAGAGCCTCAGCAATTAGGCTGGGTGTCTGTGAATGCTCCACAGTTGTATAAATGTGTTCCTGTGTTGCCAGAGTGGAGCTCGGATTAATATATCTGACGGCTCCAGCCCTGAGAGGATTGTCACCATCACTGGAGCTTCGGAGGTCATCTTCAAAGCTTTCGCCATGATCGCAGAGAAGTTTGAGGAGGTAGGTCATATTCTTTATCATCTCTTTATACTCTTTTCACCCTTTCGCAGCATATCATTAACATAATGTCCAGGTATATTAGTAATATTTAGTATATACTTCTTCTCCTAGTCCAGGTATATTAGTAATATTTAGTATTTACGTTCTCTCCTTGTCCAGGTATATTAGTAATATTTAGTATATACTTCTTTGAACTAAATGGCTAATGTCCAGGTATATTAGTAATATTTAGTATATACTTCTTTGAACTAAGTGGTTCAGATGAGACGAGCTCCCCACTTGTTCTGGGGAGTGTTTTTGGCACGCTCATGTTTCATTGTCTCATTACTGTTATTTTAGGACATAAACGCCTGCATGATAAACAGCACAGTGACTAGCAAACCCCCAGTGACGCTGCGCCTGGTCTTCCCAGCCAGCCAGTGTGGATCGCTCATTGGCAAAGGGGGCTCCAAGATTAAAGAGATCAGAGAGGTAAGCACAGTATGGATCAGTTTGTTTTACATTGATTCATTAATTGAAGCCAAAATAGATCGCTTTTTTTTTTACTCTGCTGTCCCGCAGAGGATAAAAACACCCTAGGCCACTTGTTCTCCTATTTAAGGACTGCCTTGTCCTTGAGCTGGGCTATTCCTAATAAATAATCTGTTCACAGTCTTAATGGATGTTTAGTGGGTAGAACTGGATACAGACACCCCACTTTGACTGACTTAATATCATTGTACTTGTGTGCAGTGAAGACCAATGTAAAGACCTTTCAGCCACTTGATTTTTTGTTTGGTTAAAATTGGTCCTATTTATTTCAGGATATGAGCGAAATAGTTGACTTAATGCCAGACTGAAATGCCTGCCTAGGACACTGTGACCCAGGAGGGCAGAAATAGATGAATATATAAATAGCTGAATGGACCACGGTATGAACTGCCAAGTAGAATGTCCTGAATAGTTGCATGTCTTATTGTGGTTTAAAGCCACAGCATGCTTAAATGAACAGTTGTGGAAGGCCCGCCATATGGGCATTGTTTGTGGGCTATAAATAGATAGTGCTATATAAAAATTCTGAGCGGTGGCTAGGATCACTCGACAGTGGGCCTCAAGTGGCTCCTCTGAGTCCTGGTTTCACGTTCCTGTCTGTGTTTGTTTTGCAGACCACTGGTGCCCAGGTCCAGGTGGCCGGTGACTTGTTGCCAGACTCCACGGAGAGGGCGGTGACCGTGTCTGGGACTCCCCATGCCATCACTCAGTGTGTGAGACACATCTGCACTGTCATGCTGGAGGTAAGGGAGGCCTTGCACTTCTCAAATGAAAATCCAACACACTTTGGGGCTTTTGGCTGCCTTTGATGTGTCTATAGAGGATAAATGGCACAGACAGGCCTGCATTAGCCATTCTGCACACTGAATAGAGTGGAACGGCTGAATAGCCCAATAAGAGCACAGGTTAGCATCACCCAGGGCCTAGCACAGGGTGGAGGATAAGCTCCACTGGGACTGCTAGTTAATGAATATGTGTGCAGTTCATTCAAAATATCTGCCTGAGGGAATGCATGAATTGTTTATGTTTGTTGTTGCCGTGGTTCTTGTTGTTGTCCAGTCCCCACCCAAAGGAGCAACGATTCCATACCGTCCCAAGCCATCCCCTGCAGGGGCTCACTCTGTGATGCAACAGCAACATCCATCTGCCGTGAGTATCCTCATACTTTATTCAGATATACAGTATTTCAATATTTATTTAGCATTGTGCACCTCATTTTAATGATGTTTTTTAAACTAGTAGATCAGGTCCCATTTTATTTCAATAGACATTTTGGTCCACAAAACAGATGATTCTCTCCTCTCCTCTTCTGCAAATAGGATTAGATTTAAGTTTAGGATAAGGTAGTTAGGATTAGAGATTTGGATTGATCAGGTCATCCTCAAACCATCAGTCTTAGGGCCGCCAGTTTTCATTAGTCAGTGTTGTCCTGTGATCATGTTAGTCATGAGGTCAGTTTGGTTGTGGTATTTTCACTGGCATGTATGAACTCGGTAGACAAATTGTTGAGCCAAGTTTTGGAAAAATCCATGTCAAATAGGCTAATTAAATCCAGGAATATTTGTTTTTTTGTTTTCCTATGATAGGAATGATATATATCTGGTTTGGTTTTCGAAAGGTTAGTGGTCTGATGAAGCATAGATGTGGAGTACAGCTTATTAGAGTTCTCTTTGTCCCGGCAGAACAAGGCAAATGGAAGCTTATGCAACCTCTCTTCTTTGCCATGACATAATAAAGCTATTTCTCTGTTAGGAGCATAACTCACGTCCATGTTTATGTCCAAGGGACTTTTTTTGTGTACTTTCTGGGGAAGAGAAGGCCATTCTAACCTTTAGACTAACTGCTGGGACTCAGAGGTTAATGTTGTACAGAGGGGGAGTAGGTAGGAAAAGGGCTCCTAGTGTTTTTGTCTTTGACTTAATGGGGATGTGTAATCATCTACCTGTGTATCATTTATCACAGGTAAATGATTTATCTCCGTATACTGCCATACACCAAGTAAGTATAACTGTCGAAGGATTTAAGGCCCTCTCTAGGCATATGTAAGGATTGGTGAATAGCGCCTTTGTTGTGAGTGACACCTGGTGGTAATGTTCAAAGTGGTCAGTACAACCCACCTTATGGTCATTTTTACGTCTGTGTCTTACATCTGGAGACGTTAAGCTTTCTGCGTCCCAACATTCTAGTCACCGATAATTAAATGGATTCCAGTTATATGATTTCTTTTTGTTTCTCCACAGGCCTTCGCAATGCCAGGGCAGTATGCCATTCCACACCAAGATGTGAGTGCAGTCCTCATGTGCTCTTTCACATCCCACTCCAAAGTGTCACCAACCCCAAGCCCCAGCCAATTCCTCTCCCAAACAGCCACCACCACTACCACCACTTCCCCATGGCATCCTTGCATGGATTATCACCCACAATGCTACTGCCAATGCCCCCCAGCCTTGACCTTACTGACCACATGTAACTCTATAGCTTCTTCTGTTCAGCCAGATCTGGCCAAGAGAAGATCTCCCTTCAGTCAAACATGCCCCCCGAAACTAACACCATAACGTCCCAGCCCTCAACACACTGTACTAACACCCACCCTCTTCACTCTCCAGTTTCATTCTAGAGCCCTTCCTTGTTCTAACAGAATCAGGTGTGGATACTGTTTCTATGAGAGACTCTGTTGGGGAGGAGGAGGAGGCAGAAATGGGACTAACACTGTACAACCTAAAAGATTCTGTTCTGTAGCTTTCAGTGTCCACTGGGATAATTCAGTTTGATTGGTTAGTTTCTAACATCCCTTCCTGCCCCTGCAGTTGACCAAGCTTCACCAGTTGGCTATGCAGCATATTCCCCTTACCTCCCTTGGGCAGCACAACCCTACCTTCCCTGGTACGTACCCAAAGCTCCCTGGGGAAGTCCATATCTCCTTCTCTGTCTCTCCCTCTGTCTCCTCTGTCTCCCTGTCTTCACTCTGTCTTTCCACATCAGACAAATCAATAACTTAGTTTGAACTCCAGTGTACTCCAGAGCAACTTGTTTAGCCAGAAAACAGCATGTAGAATGGCAATCAGGATTGTCAAAAATGATACAACATCATAGACACAGAATTCATACGGTCCATTGAGTTGATATTTGGAGTGGTTGATATTTGCATTTCATAGTGAAAACCATATTCTGTTGCATTATTAATAAAATAAGTCTAAAGAGAAAACATTACTGCAACCATTTGACCACTTAGTCATTACTATGCATGTCCTATATTAACATATTCAAGAATTAAGCACAGCAGGCAACAAAGGCATCAGCATGAAAAAAAACTGTTTTTAAACTTCCTTTTTATGTCATGTCCTCCACAGCAACCCTAACTTATCCCTCCCCATATCCTCTACCTCTCACAGAAATGCAAAATGTCCTGATTTTTTTTTTTTTGGAAATAGTTTAATATTTAAATATTAAATATTATTTAAAAATATAATATGTAAAAAGGGAACCTGTAATTCTGTGTAACCTCTGCTGTATGTGACCTATGTCAGCGCCAGTGAGGCACAATGTAACTCAAACACACTGTGCTTCAGTTAGCATACAGATATGTGTTTACATGTGTTACATCCACTACATGTAGTTACAGGTATTATCAAGTAAGAATCCCATTCATGATTCTGATGTGTCTAGTGACCATGTGCTCTGCCATGTATTGCTGTTTGCCTATCTCTCCTCACATAGGTCTGGAAGCACAAATGCATACGAGTTCTCATGAGCTGACCATTCCAAATGATGTAAGCTACTATCTGCATATGTTCATGTTGTCCTCATCAATGATGTTTCATGCCTTTGGCAGCCGCTCCATGACAAGTGTTCTCTGCTCTTCGTCGTCTTTTCTGTCAGTTCATTGGCTGCATAATCGGCAGGCAAGGAAGCAAAATCAACGAAATTCGCCAGATGTCGGGCGCTCAGATCAAGATCGCGGGGGCCACAGATGGCTCAGCCGTGCGCCATGTCACCATCACGGGCTCGCCCGCCAACATCAGTGTGGCACAGTACCTCATCAACGCCAGGTAGGGGCCTCTCCCAGAGTAGATGGGCATGTAGAGTGGTGAAGACAGTCGTGCTATGCAAGACTTGCTTCAGCTACTTAGAGCAAGCAGTTTGTGGAAGGTGGCTGAAAACTGATTGTTAGACCCATACTGATTGCAATCCATTAGGGCCTTGGTTAGTCCACATAAGACTGGTAACTGTAATGGCGTTTTGTGTAAATGATTTTGGGGCGAGACCCTGGGTCCTGCATCGTAGATGTAGACTAGAGGTCTGCTCAGGCAAAGATTCTCCCCCATTTCTGTGCTCCTCAGCGCATTAATACTCATCATGGCATGTGAAACCCTTTTTTATGAGTTCTCCTTGTAACACATAACATTCCCGTGTTGATTCTTCTTTTTTCATTTCTCTCACCCCTTTATCCCAATGTGTTCCCTCTGTTTCCTCCTGTCTCCCTTTGGAATTGCTCTTCTCTTTCTCCATAACCTGTTCCGTTAACCCTCCTCTTCTCTCCCTTGTCCCCTCTCCCTACCCCTCCCTCCCTCTCTCCTGCCCCCCCCCCCCCCCTCCCCATCTGTGTCTGTTTGCAGCTTAGAGATGGCTAAACTCAGCATCCAGGCCGCTTCCTCCTCCACCACCTCCACTCCCGTTGACCTGAACATGGGCTTCTCCCAGTCCGTCTCCCCCATGTCCACCCCCACCACCATGGCTGTCCTGGCTGCCTCAGCCGGGGCGGCTTCCCACGCTGCCCTTAACGTGCACTCCCCCTCCACCCTCTCCACCATCCCCAGTGGCCACTACGCCGTCCCTGTCTCCAGCCTGCTTGGCATGAAATCCATGCCCCTGCTGGCCATGCACGCCGCAGCCTCCTCTGGCCTGCCTCCAGGCCTCTCCCCTTACGCCGCAAAGATCCCCACCGCCGGCCTCAAAAAATCTGACCGACAGAAGTTTGCACCCTATTAATAAGCAAAAAAATAAATAATGAATTAAAAAAATCACACACATCCTCAGTTGCTAGCTCCCTGTGGTACTGTGGTTGATTCTGCACCAATCCTAACTTGAAGTTCTCACCATCTATGCAGTATAATGCAATGAGAGAGGATGAAGATGAATCAGGGGAACAGCATGTTTTTTTAGTCATCCTCCGCGCTCTCCTTGTGTCATATTTTAAAGTGTCGGGTCTCAATATGTTGTTCTACTACACTGTGTTCCAGTGCACACAAGTGTGTATGTATGGAAGTGTGCATGCTGGTGTGTGTGTGTGTGTGTGTTTGCATGCACCTGAGCTCTGTTACCTTGAATGTTCCAAATCTTTAATATTTTCAGTATGACAGTGTGTCAGCAGCAGGATCGCTGCCAGTTTCTAATATCAGTTGCTCTAATTTTCAGGCACATTTAATATGCATGTCATGGCAATGTGTTTTTTGTAATTGAGTTACATGGTTAGTGTGTGTGTGTGTGTGTGTGTGTGTGTGTGTGTGTGTGTGTGTGTGTGTGTGTGTGTGTGTGTGTGTGGAATCGGTGTGAGTGTATATATGGGAGTATGTCGTCATCCGAAAAAAAGTGTCTCAAACTACTGAAACTCAGACCTCTGACCTCTGGCGCTGTGATGTTCTGCTCATGGTCATTCATGGTCCACTTCAGCAGACCATCTGGATTGAACAGCATTCTGCTCTTCTGTCCCTCTCTGATCTCCTCCTCTCCCCGTAGGCTGTCCTCTGTGGTAGCGGGCCTGGGTGTGCTTTAGTAGCACAGCACACACAATTACACATTAATCTCCTGACTGGATTAGCCCACAGCCAATTGGGATTCTTATGGACTTTGAGACTTCTCACGAATGTCTAGCAAACAAACATGTGCATTCCTGAACTGATTTGAGAGAAAAAAAAAAGAAAAGGAAAAAAAAAGACTTCTGTTAAATGTCCTGTTTTTTTTTTTTTTTTCTTCACTACTCAGTGTTTGTGATCCGTAGAAGGTACAACATGGAGGCAGGCTTGGTTTTATTAAATTTGATTTCAAGCCATTCTTGTTAATATTGTCATGTTTATATTGTACTGTATCAGTGTGCTTTTGCTTGTTGTTATAGTATTGGACACAGGTTACTGAATTAAACTGTGGCAGCTTTTTATGAGAACAAAAAAAACAGTCTTGTCATCTTGTTTGGGGCAGAGGTATCAGATCTTTAACTAATAGTGATGGTCAGCAGTGTATTAGTTCATAACATCTGAGTGTTCTACTTGGTCTGGAGCTGTGCTAACTGATGTTATTTAAGAGTGTTTGTGTGTGTGTGTGTGTGTGTGTGTGTGTGTGTGTGTGTGTGTGTGTGTGTGTGTCGGGAGGGGGGGGGGGTACTAGGTATTTGTCTCAATAGGATTTGTGCTGAGGGTGCACATGCACTTCTGCATTGCTGCATTCCTGATGAATAATTCATCAGGTGCAAAAGTCTGGGTTATTTTAGGCAAAGCAGGCACTATTATCTAGGAACTATGGTCTTATTTCTTGACTAGTGTGTGCTGGGGAGGGAGTGGATGATGATTCCATTACGCTTGGATTGACTGCCTGTCACCTTCTTAATTCCAGTGCATAAGGGATACTGTGGTTCAAAGTATGGTCTTAGATGATATATCTATAATGATATGTCTTTATGTCTTGATGTCTTTATAAAGTGATCCAAATCAATGAAACAAAAGTAATCCATAGATCTTTGACATGACAGATCCTTGCAACCACTGGGTAACTGAAGATTATGTGATTATAAGATTACAACATTACTATGCACTCACCTTCATGAAATCTGCATTTTAAACACAGAGCTCTGAAATAAAAGAACTGAAAATTGATAAGGTATTCTTTTCTATTATGATCCACCTGTTGATATCAACTTAATTATAATAATAATAATGTCTTAACTTTGATTGGAAGACTTTGCACAACTTTGGATTGGAGAACATTTCCTCACAGTGCACACCCATGCCGAGTGTCCTCAGAATGCGTTTCCTAGTACAGGTCATGGAATTGCCTCTAAAACATTTATCTGTTCCTCGACCCCAGCAACTATTTACAGACACAGGTGATGCAGGGCTGCTAGGCCCCTTCCGAAATCCTCTGGAAACGGCAATGAACTTTCCTTCACCTTCCTCTCCAAAATGTCCCCCCGACAGGTGCTGCATGAACAGTTTTATCTAGATGTTCACCGGAGCATGCTTCCAGGAAAATCCATTAGCATAGCCGTCTCCCCAAAGCTCTGCCCCACGTCCAGCTTGGCTCAAAACGCAGAGAATGTGTATCCGTGCATTATGCATTTGTACGCATCTTAGCAAGCGCACAATCATAAACAACAAGAACATGACCCTGGACCTACTGTGGGTACATTGCTACTAGAGATTAGCTCTGTTTGCCCAGTGCACAGCCAGAATATAGTTGGGATTAATCAACAATTAATAGGCGTAGCGGTGTTAAAAACAGGAGGGGGGAGCCACATCACAGACACTGGAGGGAATATTGTGGTCTCATTGGTGCTGTAACATTGCCATCGTCCCCGTGACTTTTCTTTTTTGTTAATGTTGAATTAATGATTTCTCCTCTCACCCCATCAAAGAGAGATGATGGAAATGGCTGCAACCAGTTTTGAATAATCAATTGTATTAATGCAGCTGGGCACTGGAAATAAAGCATGTAATCACCTCGCCCCAGGCTATGCGCTCTTTGCTTTGTGAGTGTGTGCGCGCACGCATAGCCATACACACACACATTGACTTTTTTGCTCTTTGGTTGGCTAGACATTTACTAATGTTTGTGGTAGCCCACTCAGAAAATCAATTCACTGACTGTAACATATACATTTTAAACAGAGGCATATCACAATTTTATTTACAACATAAAGTGGAGAATAAGGGAAGGGTAAACCAATTATATGACTGAGTGATACTGATGGATAGAGCATGTTGTGTAATGCTTAATGCCAAATAAGCACAGAAGTAAAATAATTTGCCAATGCTTGAGTTGTGAAATGAAAAGGCTGATTACAAAGTTTCTTCAGAACACCAAGTGTTTAAAAGTGCCACCTTGTGGCCGAAATCAATATCGTTTTAGTCACATGAAACTACAATGTGACGTAAGGCTGATGTTTTCGTGCCACCATAACCAAAGTGAACACTCCAGGAAAGGGAGTGCGACCAGCCACTCCTCGCCGTTACTGGCTTCTGACAACGGTGTTCTGTCGCCGGCATCAAAGGTATCAGCACGGGTGTTATAGGCGCTAGTGAACCCTTCGGATTTATCAGCAAAGGGGGCGCGAAAAATGAGCCAAACTATAAACTCAATTCTTTTCAGCAAAATTATTTTTGTAGCGCAGTTGTCTAACTACTAATTCCAGGGGCTTAACAGACCATATCGACTTTTCTCATCACCTGCCAGCATTTGGCGAACTGCACCGAGGACTATTTGGACACAAAAGCAAGCTCACCGGTAAGGTTCAATAACGCACGATTAGTTTTATCGATTGAAAGACAACTTCCTGCAGCATTTCATGGCTTTTCTTAAAGTTGTGCATGCAACAACATCTATAACAATAACAATTATTAATTTAGAAAAATAAATAATGGGTAAAGAAATAGCATTTCAAACTCCGATGTCGTTACATCTAGCAAGCTTTATATGAAGCCAAAGCGGTAAACAAATTCTGTACTCATATCTGCCGACTGTTCGCCCTCACGCCCACTTTACACATCTGCTATCAGAGCGATTCCTGTAAGATATGCAGCAAGGCACATCTTTGGGATTGGGGAAATCATAATTATACCATCTGAAATGTATGCCCTGGCATAATCAGTTGCTTTACTTGAAAATATATCCTGGAGACCGAGCATAACAAATGTATCCACTTCAGACGTTTGTCATAGCGACGCTTTTGCTAATTAGATCTACATTGCTATGCAGAAAAAAAGTAGCCAATCACCTATTAGGGCGCCTTTATAACTACTTTAGCTTCCATTGTTGACATAATATTTTCAGGTGCAGTTCTCATCTTAATCATGGTTGTTGCGTTTTATGATTGTTTTGCGCAGCCTATTTAACACCTTTGATTCGAGAAGCAACAGTTACCCGCCAAGAACTGCTCTGTACAATAGAAAATGCAGTTGCGCCACACAGCGTGCCAAGCTGGGATCAGGTTGGATCTGATTCAGCTATATCAGACACCATTGAGGCCAGTGTGCATGATCATCGAAAAAGGCTACCTCAGTGATAGCAGCTGAATGAAAGTCACAAGCCACCTCAAGATCCAACATTTCAGCTGATATAATACCTACTGTAAAAGATATATTTATGTAATTACAATGCCTTTAAATATTCAGGAATTGCTTAAGCCTCATGTTATTTATTCTCCCTTTCCATCTCTATTTGAAAAGGCTTGGCTCCATCTCCTGATTAACCGTCTTGCAACTCTGTTCAGCCGATTTGATTGAATGAATTGATTTGGCCCTCAAAGACCACCTGAGAGGAGGGGGATGTGAGGGATAGATTTAGTGAGAGGGGTCGCTGAGGAACAGATGGTTCAAGTCCTTGAATCTGTGAAGCAATCTACTTTCATGCCCATCACTCCATTGGAAATTGATGTATGGAGGTGTTGGTTGGAGATTGGTGTGGCTCCGGCTCTCCAAGACTTGTGATTGCACCTTCTTACACCTTTAAAACTTGTGAAACCTGTCTGTCCCCAGATGGAGAGAGACAGCAAGGCAAAAATATGTTCCCTTGTTGTGCTTCTTGAAGCTGAAACATCCTTACGCAACCACCTGGAAAAAAAAACAATCAATTCTTTTCAACCAAATTCATTCGCAAAGCATCGGTTGGAGCAGGGGAAATGAAAAGCATTGTTTTTGTTTTTCAAGTTCAACCCCTTGTCATACCAAACATATTTTGAATGTGTGGTCCCTGGTGGTGGCCTGATTCTCCTCAGCACTCTCCCCAGCTCTTGAGGCTTTTATCAGGTCTGCTTGATTGCCTTTGTCCTGTTTTTCAGATGGACTGGGCTGTACCTCGGATGTGACGCGTGTTATGTGACGTGAGGTTTCAGCCCACCTCACAGGTGGTCGGGAGGGTAGGAGAGATGCTGTGCTCCGTTGCCATGGTGATGGGACTGGTCCTGGTTACATGGTTGCTGAAGACGGGCACCCACGGTAACCCAGTGGTGCCCCTGCACGAGGGTGGAGAGCGTGAGCGCCTGGAGCGTGCGCTAACCCAGGCCAAGGAGGGTGCCCTGAGCCCCAGTGCCCAGCAGAGGCTGGAGGAGATCAGCCACACGGGTGGGCTGGAGGCCAGCCGGGGCTCCAACAAGACCGCCGGCGGGAGGGCCAGGCCCAGCTGGAGCCCGCAGAGACGCGGGCCTAAGCCTCAGAGCGGCAGCCAGGAGCAGCCTTGGGGAGAGCGCGACTCCCTGAAGCAGACCGACGACGGCCCCACCAGCGAGCCCAACGACGTCTCCATGGACCCCATCGATGAGTACGCCTTCCCAGACTATCGGGGCAAGGGCTGCATGGACGAGACGGGCTTCGTGTTCGCCATCGGGGACACGTTCGCCCCTGGCCCCTCCACTTGCCCGTGCGTCTGTACGGACGAGGGGCCCATGTGTGCCAAGCCTGAGTGCCCTAAACTCCATCCCCGCTGCCTGCGCGTGGACACCAGTCAGTGCTGCCCACAGTGCAAAGAGAAGAAGAACTACTGTGAATTCCGGGGGAAAATGTACTCATCACTGGAAGAGTTCAAGGTTAGATAAGTCTTTACCCACATTAGCTTCTTCTAGACTTCAATTAATCACTGCCCCAATCGCTGCATGAATTCATTTTTTAATGTGATAAAGGCCAGGCTGATTTGCAGCGAGTCACTGGAGGTGAGGATATCATTCCCTGACACCTCACCTGTCTGAGCTCATCTCTCAGCTCAGATGGAATTTTTTGGTTCAGTGGAGAGTTCTGTCTAGTAGAAATGCTTTAATATCCAGGCCATACATACCTTGATTCAGTATTGATTGTGTTGGGCCGAAAATGAGCTCAGAGATTTTGAGCCCTTTTTCCATCGTGCCTCTAATAATAGTATGTTTCAGTGTTTCAATCATTACCCCTCAAATGGGAATTAGGTCTATATTGAAAATAGGATATGAATATTTTATGTTAGGCTTTCACTTTCTTCGGTTTGATGTGGCATTTATCTAGGCTTGCAGGCAAGAACTGGTATTATTTGATCTATTCATGTCTAAATACACTTCAAGGATTCCACTGAGCTTCCCATTTTGACTCTTTGTTACGGTTGTTTGGAGAATCCACCAATTTACAAATGATCTCCCAGGGATCAGTGCGTACAAGTAAAGCAATACCAATTATCTGAAAAGACCAAGAATATTTATTCCGGGCAGTGGTTTATTGATTACCAGCAGTCTTTTACTTGTCAAGACCCAACAAGTGTGCCGATTATGCTTTCAAAACCACGCGTCTCACTCCGAAATGCTATCTTTTGGGATCTGTGGATTTTTGTTGTTGTTGTTGTCGTTATTGTTGTTGTTGTTGTTTTTGCCCTTCCTTGTTTGTTTATTTAAGCAATTACATTTTACCTTAATTTTATTGTTCAATGCATTGTTATTCCATTACACATGAGCTCTGTTGCCTGCAAGCACATGTATTACTGCAGCAGTCAGCATTAGTTGGTTCCAGAAGACTGGTGAAGACCAGAGGCTCCGTGGTACTGCTTCCTAACTGGACCGATTGCACATGCATAATATAATCTTTAAACAGTTAAAGCCTCAGCAAAATGAGGTAACTTTTGCATAATATCTGTTCTGATCCTTGGAGCTTGCCTCTTAGGGGAGAACTGTAGGGAAAGACATGATTAATTAAAGTGAAAATTTACACCATGCAGAGCCTCACAATCATATATTTATGAGCAGGCTTTTTCTGCGAATGCCCAAACCTGTTGTCGAGCAATAGTACAATACAAGGTTCCTCAGCAGTCATTATGGATAGGATTTGGGTTTTATGGCTGTAAAACATCGGATGACGTTTTTCGCCTGCCTTCTCGATGACTGCTCAGCTCTCAAGGGAGGCAAAGGGAACTGTGTGTGGCTGTTGTGCAGAAAGCCCGATTTCCTTCAGTGGAAATGGCTCGTGAGCTGCATGCCTTCTCGCCTGGAGACTACAAACAAGGCAGTGAGCGTAACCTTATGTGCGGTACAGTATGCTTTTTGGGGCGTTAAGTCGCGGCACTCTGCCACATGAATGCATTGGTCCTGCATGCTAGAGAGGAGAGGCAGAGAGAGAAAGAGAACGACAAAGAGTGAGAGAGAATTATGAGAGAGAGAGAGAGAAATATTAGAGAGAGAGAGAGAAAGCAGATTCTTTACAACAGCAGAAGCTGAACAAAGTCTCTTACACATAGTCCCTTTCATTTACTGATGCACTGAACCTTAAAATTACTCCTGAAATGCCCTCTGAATCTGAAACCCCTATTTAGCCAATTATGTCATTATGTCAACAGGACCTTCTGTTCCTCTGACACTGTATCATAACATCCCAATTGTCTTCTTGCAGACAGCAGGGCAAAAATGCGTGAGCAATTATTTTATTGCAGCTTATAGACAGGCTGTACATGTTCTCTTCCCCGTGTTTACTTGGGATTGTGTTCATGTTTGCCTGTCTGTGTGCCTGTCTGTGAGTTCATCTGCTCATCGGTGGGTTTTTGTTTACTGATGGGTTGTGTGAATCCCTCTATGGTTCTGTGGTATGTGTGTTTGCGTCTATGGTCTATGATTTCGTGTGAGTGTTCACCTATGTGTGTGTGTGTGCCCATGTGCAATCATGCAAGTCCATGTGTTTCAGTACATGTGCCTGTGTGTGTGTCTGTCTGTGTGGCAATTATTTCCATGTCTTCGGGTGCCTGTGTGTGTGTGTGTGTGTGTGTGTGTGTGTGTGTGTTGTGTGTGTGTGTGTGTGTGTGTGTGTGTGTGTCCAGGTGTCCCCCTGTGAGAAGTGTCGCTGTGAGCCCAGTGGTGAGGTGCTGTGCTCTGTAGCCGCCTGTCCCCAGACAGACTGTGTGGACCCTGAGTATGAGCCGGAGCAGTGCTGCCCCGTCTGCAAGAGAGGTGAGGAATGTCCCCCCTCTCTCTCTCACTCTCTCTCTCTGTCTCTCTCTCTGTCTGTCTCTCTCTCTGTCTCTCTCTCTCTCACTCTCTCACTCTCACTCACTCACTCACTCTCTCACTCTATCTCTCTCTCTCTCTCTCTCTCTCGCTCTCTCTCTCTGTCTCACTCTCACTTTAGAATAAGGTCCGCTGTTCCCTGCACACAAACAACCAGTCAGGTGAAACATAAGCACCTTGCAGAGTTCCTGTTGCAGTCCGGGGAAAGGGCTGACATTGCAGTAGCCTCCACGGGAGAGCCTTTCTCTGAAAGATGTGTGATTGAATGGTCTGTCCTAGTCTTCTTTAATAGGAGTCTAAGTTATTGGATGTGTTTTATGACCATTGTTCAGATGTTGAGACCTCACGCTTGAGAGCTTGGGAATACTGTAGCTTGGCACCATGATAATGTAATTTCCCCTCCTCCTGTTCCCATTATGAATGTAGGAGGGTCTATTGTTCAGAAGTTTAGAGTTTATGTCTAAGCCATTAAGCCAATAATGTGCTTCTGTCTTGCACATGCTTTCTTTCAAGAAACAGTGTTAGCAATTAGAACGTTTCTCTCTTCAATTCTCGGTGGTGACAAGCAGAAAGAGAGAAAGAGGTTTCTCTCAACACCCTGGATTCTAAATCACAAAAATGATTCTTAATCACACCGCAGCCTTTGAAAAATACAAAGATGAAAGTATGAAATCTTTATTTTACTTTCTGATGTACTGCTTGGTGTTGGGAAAAAACAAAGGCACGTGTGAGCACTCCAGTTGTGTGCCGTGTGTGTGTCGTGTGTGTGTCGTGTGTGTGCCGTGTGTGTGCTGTGTGTGCCGTGTGTGTGCCGTGTGTGCCGTGTGTGTGCCGTGTGTGTGCCATGTGCCTTCGGCGTGTTGTGTGGACCGGAGGATCTTGGGTGAGTGTGTGAGGGCTCTTGCATTGGAACACATTCTGCTGTCTTAGGAGGAATTCTCTGGATCAGGCTTGATTATCTGGAGCTCTCTCCAATGACTTCCGACAGCACGTCCTACATTGTGGCCCCTTGTTTGCTTAGCATGACTCTAATGCAACTTGGCACTGCCAGCGACGTTGCCTCCTTCAGCGAAAAGAGATGTTGACTGGGGACATCTATCTCAGCTGAGGCAGTTTAGACTGTGCCCCCTCACTATTGACAAACAAACAAAATGACCACAGCCACTATGGAAGATAGAATTAATAAAATACTTTACCTAGCACCTTGCTAAAAATCACCCAGGGATACATACTCTTTTTCTTTCTTTCTTTCTTTCTTTTTTTTAGTCCATGAGATAAGTCAGCGCGATTTTGTGAGTCAGTGGAGCACAGTTTCAGAATATTCAGCAACAGAAGTACGAGGTCAGCCATGCAGGATGGATTTATGGTTTTAAGATGGATTGGAGGCGTTCAGGACGTGCTCCCTCAGCCACATCTCCATAGCATAGTTTGACTAGTTTGTAGCACACAGCTGAGCACCAGGGAAATCAGGGCTCTGCGCCCACCAGGTGGCCTCTTCTCTATGTGTGACTGTTCCATTTCTGAGGCCTGAAATGAATCAGATGCACCAGTTCCAAGAAGCGACCCCTTTTTCCCTCACAGTTGTTTTTCCGCACTGTAATTTGGAGCCGAAGCCTCCGTAATTTTCTTTTTTAGTTTTCCCTGAGAGCTGCGCGGCGGTTTTTTCGGCCCCGGCATTCTGGTAAGCACTTTTACGTACATGCTTTACTACATGCTGGATGACGCCGACGGTGGAGCCGGTTCAGAGGCACCTTCGAGTCACGGGGCTGCAGGTGTCTGCCTAGTTCCAAAGGCCCAGATGCCAACCGGCGACAGATGCTACGACCTCCTGAGACTGCTGTGGATCTGATGGCTCTGAAGTGAAGACTTCAAAGCCTCTCGACTCGCTGACACTGTTCCCCCGGAGCGGGATAAGTGTGAGAGACGAGCCTGAAGTTATTATGCACGGTGAATAATTGCCACCTGTACTGCTCCCGTTCAAAACAAAGTTGCCAAAAATATTGGAGGAGATGTTGAGTTGTGTGTGAGGTAGACCACAGAGCCCCTGAAGCAGCTGGAGCAGCATTAGAATAATGGATTCATTGAAATAATAAGCAGTTCATTGACTAATACGTAATACCAATTTCTATTAATGGAACCTTTTTGACAAGAACGTGTAGGGGGGAAAAAAGTCATGAAATGGTGAGATCACTTTTATGGGTTTATAAATAGCTACTGTCTCTGTAATCTCCTTTTATCTGGCCCAGTTCATACTCATCATAAAATGTCTCATGGTGAAGAAAGCCTTTCCGTGTTATCTCAGTTAAAGTGTGATCAAGCTGCCCAATTTGTCCAGACCGCTCTTTTCTTTTTTTGAATATTCTAACCCATCCCAGCGCTGAGATGTGTGCTGTAGATATGGAAAAGCAGATGCAATATTAAAGTAGCATAAATCACAGAGCAGAAAATCCGCCTCTCCTGTCAGTGCTGCGCGCACTTACTCCGCCTCAGCCTCACCTTTGTCATCTGAAGTGAGTGTCAAGACGCGGGGAGAAAGAGCTCCAAGATCTCAGAAAAACAGCGGTGAGGTTTGACATCTCCATTCTGGGCTCATTAAAGAGAGAAAGAGAGGAATGGGAAAGAGAGAGGGAGAGAAGGGGTAAAGAGAGAGAGAGAGAGGGAGACAGACAGAGAGAGAGAGAGAGGGAGACAGAGAGAGAGAGAGAGACAGAGAGAGAGAGAGAGAGAGAGAGAGAGAGAGAGAGAGAGAGAGAGACGCGGCTCGAGCCCATTCATAGCCTGTGAATGGAGCATTATTTTGGGGCGCGGCGCAGGAGCTGGGACGTGTTGCTGGCGCTGTATGCGGAGAGACACTTGAGGAAGTGCCATTGGGAGAAGATGAAAGTGAGTGCTATTGCTAACATCCACCACAGGCAGTTGTTCATGAATATCAAAGAACATCTGTGTGAGGGTTTTTTTCGGGAAGGCTGGTGGGGCGGACGGGGGGGAGGGGGAAGGAGTACCAGATTCACTTTAAGCATACAGCTCCCGCACACACACACACATACACACCTCAGGGTCTGCCTTGGAGCTGTCAATGAGTATAAGTTCTCCATGAAATTGACGGGTTATTTAATGCTCCACTTAAAAATCCCCCAAACTGGTTGTGCTCTGAAGGGAAGGAGCCCCAGCTCTGTTGAGCCGTCTCCAGCCGGTGAAAGGCAAGGCCATGCCTGATTAAGGTCCCTGGAATCGTTTTCCATTGAACTAGCAACCCTTGTCAGTACCACACTCTCCTCTCCAGCCCATACACATTTCCTCCTCCTGCTTATTCATAGACTACCTTGCTCAGATCACAGCATGCAGGTTCAAGCTAAGGACCTCAGCATTAAAGCTGTGCTTCTTATTATCTTGCCTCTCTCTACCACGCTCTCTCTCTCTCTCTCTCTCTCTCTTTCTCTCTGTCACTCTCTCTCTCTTCCTTTCTCCCTCACTCCCCTCCTCGACCCCGGCTCAGGCTGGCCATCGCCTTGGCAACGTGCAGGAAAACAAGCCTTCCTCTGAATCCTCAGACATGGGGGTCGTGGCTAATCTGGGGAGGTTGTGATAAACAGCCTGAGCCCGAGCCAAAAGCACTTCAAATCATGGCAGGTCAGCTGAGGAGCCCGGCCACGCTGGGAAGGAGAAGGGTAATATTCATCTTCAGTCTGGGGGGATTGGGGGATGGCAGGGGGGTAAGAGGAAGAATATTCATGGCAGAGAGAGAGAGAGAGAGGCTGCGGAAATCACTGGAAGAATCGAATTTGAGTACCTAAAAATGCCCTCCTCCAGGAGCTTGAAAGCAGCGCAGGATGGATGCGTATTAGCACAGACTTATTCATCCCTTTTGTCGGCGCTCTTGATTCTCTGATAATAGAAACGGATAAGAGCGGTGAATGCAGATTAATTCTGTGCCGGCCGGCCGCAGCAGAGCCCAAACCGCTGCCTGCCACTGTAATTTGTCTTGTGTTTCCTTCAGTCCTCTGTGCATATAAGGTCAGAGTGTTCATCATCGATAAAATGTGTGGTAACTTTTTAGAACAGGATTAACAGGATGCGATGAATAATTATCAGGTTACATAACATAGCATTTCAGTGCCACGTATCAGCATCAGAAATAGGATGCCGTCTTTAACATTACAGAAGGAAACAAACTGATCAGACAGCTGCACAGGAGAAACATTCAAACACTACAAGCCTCCCACCCTCAAAGCTAACAGACGTGGAAGGGAATGAATATTTTATGCCTGGCTGAAATCACTGCTCCAAATGTCTCCATTCCCCTAATGATCTTGCATAGTATCTTCATAAAAGCATGTGTGCTACAGAGTCACAGGCGAGCGGGAAATATTTGCTGCATTCATAGACCTGTACCCATTAGTGCCTGTTTTCCACCCTTTAAAAGTGTAACTACTCTAATGAGAGGTTAGGGATTGCTCCATTTCCTGGATGTATGCCCTCTTTCCTCGGTCCATCACAATTAGACTCAAACCTTTGGGAGCTCACGTAATCTTTGAATGGACAGAAGAGGATTTTTTCCCCAATCCCATTCCCATCCGTGTAACCTTTATAACTCTGCTTTGATTTTTTAGGGGGATAAAGGAGCTTGACAAAAGGCTTAAGAATAGACCGCAGACTCTCTCTCTTCCTTTATTTCAGCAGAAGGGTGATGTGTGCATATTAGCATTGAGGGATTTAGCGTTTTCTGGGACACTCTACATGTTCATGCAAAGCCCCTTCATATCACCAAACCAAAACACACATGCCAGTCACAGTAACAGACACACATGCCAGCCACAGTAACAGACACACATGCCATTCACAGTAACAGACACACTTCAAACTAATCTGGAGAAAATATGTGCTTGATGAATGGACTGTGACAGAGGCGTTTATTTGCAGTGAGTTGATATTCATGTGAGGCTTGAAGTGTTCACTGAAACCATTATAAATGCAAGGCTTCTGACGGGTTGACAACATCAGCCAAATATTCATGTTGATTGATGTAGCAGAATGCAGGAGGAGAGCCCTTCCCATCCGTGATGTTGTCCTTTTGCTCCGAGCTCTCGGACTGTGATTCATCTGCGCTTTAAAGCAGCATCTGAGATGGTGTCCACGCCGTCATTATTAAAACGTAAGCGCCGTAAGCAGAGGCTATCTTGTGTGCCCTTTTGTGGGCCAGCTCTGTGTGCAGACAGTGATGTTGAATGATTACAGAGCAGTGGAGCTGGGAAGGTTTTTTTTCTGAAGTGTCTTGTGTATTTTGAGGAGATAACCTTGATTCCACCTATCTTCCGTCAGTGGCCGCGAAAGCAGGGAGGTGTCCTTTGTGTCTGTTAGTTGCCCGTATCTCTGTGAGATTTCACAGGATTTCACAACATCGTAAAACTTTTACATTATGGTAGATGGCCAGTCTTTATGGGAAATGTCTGCAGTGGTTTGGCCCCAAGATTATAAATGGGAAACCCAGCAAGTTGCCTCTCCAAGGGCATTCATTGTCTGGGCCTCTATCAGCAACACCGTGTGATAAACAGTAGAGTTGTGACTGGAATAGGACACAGGTAATAGAAGGCCATACACAATGAATTTTCTCTTCATCGTTCAGCAATTTTTCTCCCTCCCCTGAGAATGAAGTGACCTGCGTTAGTTCGCTCTCTCTCATGGTTCCCCCATATGAGTCCAGGACATTTGCTCAAATGTCAGGGACCCTCCTGTGATCATATTAAATAATGTGTCATTAGAGCTATTATTGTAATCGCTGGCATTTCCCAGATGCGTTGTACGTTTGATTGAAAAAACCGTTTGAGTTGAGCTCCACCCACGTGTGCTGTTGGTTATGCTATTCTTGGGGAAATGTTGGCTTTGACGCGGGGTTCATTTATGTATGATTTCAGACCTCTAGAGAAGTTTCAACACACAAAGAGAATAAAAAATACATGCAAGGTTAGTACTTTGTATGAATGCATATGAACACTAACCCCCCCACAGTCCTCGTGGAGAGTGGAGAGTGCTCCTAAAGAGGGGCCACTGGGGCTCTCTGAATGCTTAGGACACATTTGCAGGCCGTAAGTAGCCTAATGGCATGAATCCAATTCAGCTCTAACACCGAAGAAATGAACATTTCACACGCACACTTTCACTGCCACACAAGCTGTCATTAGTCCACCCTGGAGCGGGAGAGACGGCTTGTGAAAAGCCCTCGGTCTCTTTTTGTGTCACACCTCACGCCTCTCTCAGGAACAGCCTCCACCTGTCTACTCTACGCCGTCCTCGGGGAGCAGCCATTAGTTCTGGCGAGACTTGTGTGAAAGGGATTTGAACCCCCGGCTGGAAGCTCCCCCCGCTCTGAGGCTGGAAACTGTCCAGAGCCCGGCGCTCATTTTCCCCCTCCTGCCTTGCAGTGGAGAGGCTCTGAGATTAGAATGAAATGTGATAGACGTTGAATGTGGCGGTTCAACGCTGGAGGACACACAGAAGCAGAGGCTGTCCTCAAGCATGTGTGTCAAGAAACTGTGACACTCAGTCCAGACTTATTTAAAAATATCCGTTAAAACTGGCACTCTCTTGCATGCTAAGATTGTTTTACAACATATCCTGTTAGCCTTAAGCAGAATGGATGTAGTACTGGCAAGAAACTCGAATGCTACTGCTTGCTGTAGTGCGTCATATTTGTTTCTCTACATTTTGTCCCCTCTGTTTTTTCTCCGTAGGACCCAACTGCTATGCGGATAATGCAGTGATTCCAGCCGGCCGTGAGGTAAAGATTGACGCGTGCACCATCTGCTACTGCACGTACGAGGAGGGCACATGGCGCATTGAGCGGCAAGCCACCTGCAGTAAGAACGAGTGCAGGCGTAGATAAAGCCCAGGGCATGGCACGGGTGACAAGCTGCCCATCACGCATACAGACATAACACACACTCTCACACACACATACACTATCGGCACACAGAGGTTGGGGGTCAGTGCAGTGGCAACAGGCGACTTGTGCGTCTCTAACCACCTCCATCACAACTCCACAAGTCCTGACACCTTCCAGTACGAAGCCAACGTTGACACGAGCCCAGCCGGCTCTTCATGGGGCGTGACAAGTATTGAGGGCAGGGGAGAGAGGCTGAGACTTAGGTTAGTGAGTGTCCTGCCAGCCTGTTTGGCCTTGCATGCTTGATGTACAGAGGAAGTCTTGTTCAACGCTGACATGCTGTTAAGTGCGGTGATGCTGCCGATGTCTCATCGCCTTATGGACAGAAGACCACACCAGTCAAACCCTGGGCTTTGTATCAGACAGCATGAAACCAAGTGTCTCCTGAAGTATAGTATTATATAAACTTTCTATGACAATTTGTAACCCATGAAATGATATTTATTTATTTATACATAATATGAATTGATTCATTTTATGGAACATTATATAAAAAAAAAAGATTTAGGGCTTAAAGCAGATATTTTTTATAGTTGCTGTATTTTGATATACTGAGATGTAATCTACAGGGTCAGGTTTCCACCCAACATCGAGGAATGTATTGTGCCAACCGTTACAGTATGTATAATGAAGATGAATCCCTCTGTGGTATAATGACAAGCAAGAGTAAGACTACAGTAGAAAGCCTGTAACAGAGTAACCTGTAACTCCACTCCACGACTGAAGAAAAATAAACAGCTTGTTTGTATTTATTGTAGGTCTTTGTTTTGTTCTCAGCAGTAAGTGCATTTTTGTATAAAAAAAAAAAAAAGAATACATATATATCTGTATTGTGTATAATTGTTACAAATAAATCAAGTCACACTGTGCATTTTAGGATGTGGTTGTGGATTGCAAATGCTGGCCATATATTGCCGTCGATGGCTTTTTTTCTTCATCTGCAGTTTTTGGAGTGTGAAGTACAAAAAGCTCAGCCAAAACAGTCTGGCCTTGCCTGCTGAATAACAAAATACCCAGCAGTCCAAACTCATAGATGCTCTCTGAGACTGTGCCAGAGTGGAGCGGAAACTAAAGGAAGTATTAATGATTTAAGCAAAAGTCATTAACACAAGGTTAGCTTAGCTTCACAAGGTCAAAGCAAATATATCGCAATTGATCACTGAATGAATCAAAATGCAGGTAAGAATCTCAAATTTCAATTCACTTTTCTCTCTAAGTGGAGCTAATGGATGAAATTCTAGCATCTACCTTGGAGAATAAAAATCAACTTCTCGGCACTGGCTAATGTAATTCATCTCAGCATGTCAATAAACTGTTTGGCAGCAATGGGTACCTCAAATGTTGTCAGATATCAAAGGATAAGCTTCCTTTTAGAAATGCCATGATTTAATCACACCAATTTCCTATGTGTCTCAAGAGTAGAAAAGCTCCGATATCGCAAATCAAAACAGCAGAATATTACTCATTCAGGGCATATAACCACTGCAACCACAGCACAGCAACAACTTCTCTCTAACAAGAAACTGTTAATTCGCTTTAAGAAAGCAAACCTGCTGCCTTGATGCCGGCACAGTGTCACATACAGAGATAAGGAATCACTGAGAGCTTAAATCCGTATGCAGATCACTGCTCAAGCCCAACATGATCGTAAGATGTTCTCTTTTTTCTTCTCATATTCTTTGACTCGGCACCGTTGGCTGGTGTTATCACTGTGTGGTCTATTAATGTGTGAGACACACGCAGGGGTGGTCTTTGATCCCAGGGATGACAGGCGATGGCGGTGAGCTTCCAGCAGGGAGACGTGCTCTCGGGCTCAGAGCGGGAATTGTGGGAGATGAGCCCAGCTGTGTGCACATACATGACAGACTTGGAGCGAGGCGATGGTGGTTATGTGTGTGTGTGTGTGTGTAGGCGGGGGGATGGTACATGCGGGCGGCCCTCGCACTCACCATTTAGAACCCTCCTGCTCTCTCTCCCCACCCCTCGAAGTTCAATCAGCGAATATGGATTTTGGACATGTAAGCGGTAAATGCTTCCTCTTGTATGGTGTGCGGGCGGCCCTGGCCACGAGAGGAGAATCGCTAATGTCCCTCTCTTGCTCCCTCTCAGCATCTCTGTGTCGCTTCTTCCAGGTGTAGTAGATTCTCTGGCATGGTCCAAGACTGAATTCATGCTTCTTTTTAATGCAACAAAAATGAAGAAGCTATGAAAAAATGAAGCAAAAATGAAGCAAAAAGCCTACCATAAAAGACACAAAAGTGGGTAGTCATTTAACTACCTCTTTATAATTTTTGCATTTTCAATCACCTTTTGTTGATTTTTGGATAAAATGGTTAGTCTGACTTTGAGCCTTAATTAGACTGTTTTGAATGTCAGGTCTCCCTGCAAGGACAGAATTAATAAAGTTTCAGAAATGATAACATACTTGTGGAGAGCCTAAATTAGTCTTCTACTTTGAAAGAGAATTCCCAAAGTGTTCTCATGGCAGCCTGCCTCTCCCTCCTTCAAAGGGAGCTTTTAATTAGGAAAATCTGTTGCTGACGACCAAAAACGATTACCCTTTTCAACTTGAAACAGTGCCCCTTAAAATGTGGGTCATGTTCTGGTCATTTAAATACTAACTTGCACCTCAGTCAACAGACTGCATTCATTTCTGGCTCTCAGAGAGAATTAGACCCATTATGAATTATGGCCAACCTCACCATTTCCACATTTATCAATGAGATTCTGTGATGAATCAATTGCTGTGAGGATCTTGCGGAAGGCAGGTGGGTGATATTAAGTAGGAAGGATTATTTTTAGAGGAATATAATAAATCATTATTGAGTTTGCCATGCTTATCTAAACAAATATTTTACAGATTAGCTCAGAAAATAAAGAACCTAAAGTGTGTTTTTGACCTGCAAAATAAATGCATGATAAAGTCTGATAGTACCAGTGTCTAGTGATTTAATTGGGCAGGAATGGAAGAAGGATGGGCTTACTTTGGCATTTTGATTGAGAGGGGCTTTTTGCCTCATCCATTTCAGCCTGCTTTAGGGAGGGTTTTTTAATGGCACTCTTTTCTTCAGCTCACACTGACAAATTGCATATTGCCTCGACCCATTGATAGCATTGGGTCTTAATTAAACCTCCCTTGCACCCAATTTGAAAATGACTCTTTATTCATTAATTGGAATTCACTATTGTCTCTCTTCCCTCACACGAATGAAACCGCTGCCCCATCCGAACCATTAACACATCTGAAAAAAGAAGACATCACGGGGGAAGGGTGGTGTGAGATGCCCCTGGCATGATTAAGAATAGCTTTCTCCAATGCGAGGGGGCCCTAATAGAATGTGTTAATAATGGAGAGCACACATAACTCAGTTCTCTCACTATCACTTTGCTCCAGTCCACTTGAAGCCAGATGTATGCCCCTGTACTCATGCTGTGTGTTGACAGAACCCCTGCTGCAGACAAAGCAGATGGTACAGCTGCATTTAGAAGGTGTAATGTTGTGTTGTTCTCAGACAGGCGTGCCCCCCCCTCACACACACACACACACACACACACACACACACACACACACACACACACACACACACACACACACACACACACACACACACACACCTCCCCCTCTCCAGTCTCTCTTCCTTCCTTCCTGCCTGCCTCCCCGTCTGCTTCTCAAAGGCTAATGAACAGGGTGATTGGGGGAGAGAAAGCATGCTTTCTGCCGGGAGAGAGTTGAACCGATGGGTATTGGCAATTCGTTTTTCGAGCTAGTGTGACCTATTGTGGTTTCCTCTGCATCTATGATCGATTGGTCCCATGCCTAGTTGAAGAGTGATTGAGACATAGTCTAATCCGGCACATCCGACTCGCTGGAGTTTCACTGCACACAGAGGAGAGGCAGCTACAACACTCCAGTGTGACCTGAATACAAAACAATGTTGTCAAAGTTCAGCCGAGGAGAGCATTGTTTGGTACAAATGTCTGCATAACTAGATGTCAAGCTGTCTGAACACAGGGCTATGTTAACATAAAGCAACCCGCTGGCTCAGCTTTGGCTCGACGGCATATTTAAAAATCAGATCAATTGCAAGTCACTCTTCGTTCACATGCGTGCACTCTCTCTCTCATAGCACACCTCTCCTCTGGGCTCACAGCAAAGCAGCCGCATGTGATGCAACTAGCTGAAAATGAAAATCACTCTAAACATCTCTCGCTGGGACTTCCAGAGCTTCGTTTGTAGGACTTCACTCGTCTGCTAAGTAACCCTCTCAGACTGGACAACTGCTGGACCTCCTACCCTCTGGTGCTCACGAGGCGCAGGCACTGTGGCGTTGCGTCACAGAGATAAATGAGGCCTGATTGATTCGAAAGAAGGCCTTTCGTACAGCGAGCTGACTGCAAACACAGAGCTAAGGGGTGTGGTGCTCACTCAGCGTTCCCTCCTTTGACTGACTCACCCCTGCACAGGTAATTCCAATCCAAGCATGCGGTGCGGAAACAGCTTGGCTCAACAATTGTGTAGTGGTTTAATAATGGAAACGTGCAGGACCCTAGGGACAGGCTCATTTCTCCAGGCAACAGCAAAAGTCCATTACCCTCAGTGGTTCTTGCCTAATGTGGCTTCTTAGTCCTTAATTGAAACTGTTGCTGTATTATGGCTCAGGCCGAGACATGAGACGGGAAAGAGAAAGAGGGTGTACTAGTAAGACAGGCGGAGGGGTGAAGAGAGAGGATGACAGACAAGGAGAGAAGAAAAAGGCAACCAGGGAGCTAAAAAGGATAGAGTAAGGAAAGACACAGAGGGAAAGAGTGTTTGTAAAGGAGACAGAGGGAGAGAGAGAGAGCAGACAGCAAAATGCAGTCTCTCTTTTCGTCGCCACCTCTGGCAAAGACAACTCTAAAAATACCACAGCAATGAGAGCATATTCCTACGAGCTTGATCTGTCCTGTGAGGAAACACACAAACACTCATCCTTCTACGAGCTTGATCTGTCCTGTGAGGAAACACACACACACTCATCCTTCTACGAGCTTGATCTGTCTTGTGAGGAAACACACACACACTCATCCTTCCACAGAAGATCTGTCCTGTGAGGAAACACACACACACTCATCCTTCCACAGAAGATCTGTCCTGTGAGGAAACACACACACACTCATCCTTCTACGAGCTTGATCTGTCCTGTGAGGAAACACACACACACTCATCCTTCCACAGAAGATCTGTCCTGTGAGGAAACACACACACACTCCTTCCACAGAAGTGCGGCTAAGGAATAATTGATACCCAAAGGGTCATGTACATATGCTTGGAAATTGTTTGAAAATTGACATTTTATTCACGCAGTTGCGGGGCTATTCATGAGGCACACAAAATTGCTCATGTCTCACAGTTCAACCTAAATAATCTTCAGCTTTCAAATTCTGAACCTTTTGAAATTCAACGGGGATATAGCTGAAAATAATTTGTGCCAATAGGCTTTGTTCTAATTTAACCTCATGAGGTGAGCCTTGGATCTGATCCCCGGGCCCCTGCAAGACACATGGCGGGCCTGCTTATGGCCAAATGCTGTATCATGACGGGAACGAGCATTAAAACTCATTGAATGCAGGTCCCATATGGTGTCCCGGATAAGATTACTATTGTTTATGTTATAAAAGCCTTGGCGGTTTGTAGGGGGACGATTTGGTTGAAATTACAGAAATATAACTGCTGGTGGTGGCTTTGTCCCACAAGGACACTTGAGCATTTTTTAAGCAAAACACACAGTGCAGTTTAAGCAAGCGGGACTAATTGACGGATAGACTTCCAAACTGTTTCATTTGATGCATTGTGTGTGTGTGTGTGTGTGTGTGTGTGTGTGTGTGTGTGTGTGTGTGTGTGTGTGTGTGTGTGTGATGGAGATCATTTCCAAACACGGTTAATGACTTAAGAATATAATAATCAAGTGCCTTGTATTAATATATTCCTTGTATGAATCATGTAATTATGAAAGCAGGAACATGGCTTTTCTGTGTATGTGTGTAACTTAGAATATTAGGTGTCACTTAGTCTGCATATGTACAAGAGCATGTTTAGACCAGAAATGATAAGAAGGGACGAACTGTGCTTCTTCCGACCTTGTGCAAAACTTCCATCTTTGCCTCGGACGTCAGAAATCTACCACGTGGTTTTCTCTGCTGAACGCTAAACTTCTGTCTATATAAACTTTGTGCGATGTGTTTATCATTGCTTCACTTTCAGCCTTGTGCTGGGAGTGAGCCCCATTGCAATTGTTCTTGTTGTTTGTCTAATAAATATACTTATATGCAGCTCCGGAGTCCTGAGGTAACTAGGGTGAATTTTCACCTATCAGTGTGTGTGTGTGTGTGTGTGTGTGTGTGTGTGTGTGTGTGTGTGTGTGTGTGCATGCGTACATGCGTGCGTATGTGTGTGTGTGTGTGTGTGTGTGTGTGTGTGTCTGTGTGTGTGTGTGTGTGTGTGTGTGTGTGTGTGTGTGTGTGTGTGTGCATGCGTGCATGCGTGCATGCGTGCATGTGTGTGTGTGTGTCTCTGTGTCTGTGTGTCTGTGTGTGTGTGTGTGTGTGTGTGTGTGTGTGTACCCTGCATTTGGCACTGGCCTGGAATGACCTTTGGACTTCATTTTGCCTGTATGTATTCACCATATCTACCTGGGGATTTTCAGTAGCTACGCAGCCATCTTTCTGGATTTTGCAGGAACACAGCACTAAAATGATGATTCACATTAGGGAGCTGACAGCTCACAGATATTCCCCCTATCTGTGGCCCCTAATGAAAAATGTAAAGCAGCACATTCATTACTCCATCGAGCTAATTGACTGTGACAGGCACAGAGCAGAAACAACCGAGAGCAAGGCAGTAGCTGCACTAAAGGCTCGCCTTTGGCCAGACACACAGGACAAGATTTTCCCCGTCGTGCTTATGGGAATTTCAGATACTTCAATACTTCTGTTTGGACATTACCGAGCGGCAAAGCGAAGGCATGCGGCAGCAGGAGGCATCTCTGCTCTCTGCATCCCACTCCTTAATGCTTGAACAGTCATCAGCTGGAACTCACAGGACCCGAAAAGGCCACGACCCAGCAGCTATAACCCAGAGCTTTGAGTTCTATAAATAAGGCCACATATCCTCATACGTTTGCTTAACACATGAATTCTCATTTGGCCCATTAGAGCAAACACTATTGACATCTTGGCACAGATTTATGGGGAAGGCACCGATGCACGCCATTCTAAAGGGAAGACCCAGTGACAGTGTTTTCAGTTTAAACACACATCAGAGAAGCGCAATGGGTATGCATCTCTAACAAGTGTACTCTCCAGGACTCATACCTGCCTCTGTTTGAAGAATGGAGGAAAGACTTCATATATATACATGATATTGTTTGAGTTTGATCTGCATCTGAAATTGAGATTTGCACTCATCTGAATATACATGCTCCATAAAGTCTGTCTGCTCCTCCAAAGAGGATATTGCCTCTGTGTGGCCCACATTCAGGATGGTTTTCAATATGCATGGTGTGAGATGGTGATGATGGAACTGCCAGACATTCTTAGTCTGAGTCTGTTTCAAAGCTCATCCAGCATTCACAAGACATGGACAGGCATCTGCCATCCGGAGATAAAAGAATTGCAACCTAATATGGATGCGCAGACACAAACGCATACAGATATGCACCTCCTCAATTTGATCTGTGAAGAAAGGTGTTTGGTTGAGCCAGATCTCTCATCCTGCCCCTTTTCCTTTATTCTAACTCCTGCATTCTTCATTTTGCCCCATCTTAAGAGTCATGTAGGGGCATCATCAATCCCCAGTCAGTTGTCTAATTAACAGGATAGAACAGAAATCATTTGCAGCTGAGAGGGAAAGCAGTGCACAGGTCCTCAGACAGCAGGAGCAAAATCATGCCTCAGCCTTTGCCAGCTTTGCACTCCAACAGCTCCAATTGCCCTCTGAAATACGGATGCATGTTTTTTTTCCAGCTGAATGATGCCTGCTCAAATTAGCTGTTCTGCTGTGGTAGTGTATGGACAAGCACCATGGGATAGATGTGAGATTTAAATAATTTCAGCCACTGTGGAGAAAGGAAATGGCAGACAAGCTGACTAATAACGGAAAATTTCAGCAATGTGGCTCGCTCCATGCTGAAATGATTTCTCACACTAAAAATACCCATGTCCACGCCAAAAATACTCTCTTCTTGGGGCAGGGAGAATGTTGTAATTCGTTAGAGGCACACTCCCACTGACTGAAGCAGAAGCACAAAAGAGGGGAAAACAGATTAATTATGGATTGGGAATTAATTGTCAAGAAGGCTAGAATGATACAATTTTTCCTGAAAAATGAAATGAGCAGATACATTAAATATGTTCCTATCGGCCTGGGGAGGAAATAGCTGTACATTTACATGCATAATTCTAATGCCAGAATACCCATAGGCAAGTCATATCAATACATTCAGACATGATCATTAAATGCAAATCCATAGATAGTCTATCCCTTTATGTTATAGCTCAGTCACTGCACAGATTATGGCCCCACACAAAAGGGATCAGTATACAGTAAATGTATCACTCTTCACTGACAATCTGTTTTTATGCTTTTTTAATGCTGCTTTTATCAGCTGAGACAAAAGTCCTTGGAATGCTTCTTATTGAATCTATTAGTCATTTTACTAAATGCTCATGGCCTCAGGCAGTACAGCGGTTTCACATCTGAATGTTTACAAAGAAAGGGACTTATCACACTCTCACCAAAACACAGTTTTGTCATTTAACATATTGTCATGAATACAAAATTCAAGCACTCAGCAATGTACATCAGTGACACATTCAGTGAATTATTTGTAGAGAAAATACAGAAAAGTGTTATAATCAACATATTGTTGACATAATGCCTGAGGTTTTCCAGGTCTTTATGTGCACACAAAACATTAAATCAACAAAAGCCTATGGTTGGTTTTGTGCAGAACTGCACTAGATTAGGTTGATCCATTCAAAAGTGAATGAACAAGTACAACAGAGCAAACAAGGGCTTTCTTTGTGTGTAAATGATTTAATCCTCAACTCTTATCTCTTTTTGCTCTTTTAATGTGCATTCTTGTTTGTTTTCATTCCTTTAGTTTACGATATTTTCCCCTTCATAGTATAAGCCCTGTGTTGTGGCAGAATTCATTTGAAGAGCTGAAATACTTACAGCGAAATCTTGTCAAAATGACCCTAATTGGGTTATTTTTAACCCAATATTTTCTCTTCTGACTGCTCTGTGCTTGTTTATTAGATGTTTATGTTAATGACAGCCTGGCTATAAAACCAGCCATCAACACTTATCATCATCATGTCATCCCTCTGTGAGGCATAAACTCAGCAGCACGGAGACAAGCGAGTAGGCCAATTTATTTATTTGTTTGTTTATAAATAACATTTACATTAAAATTACAGCCTTAACAAACCGAGCATTAACTGATATGGCTACTGAAGCAGAATGCATGTGATGTATTTTTTACTTCAGTGAGTAAACATACAGCATTATGTTGAAGTGATTAATAAGATCAAGTCATCTTCCATAGAAATATTGTAATGTTGACAATTCAGCTTTTAAAGTAACCACTTTAAAACACCTGTAAACCAATGACAGAACAAAATGTAAAAATATATATCATCCTCCAACATCCTTGCCTAAGCAATCCAGAAAATTCAAGTACTTATAATTTTCTGAAATCTAGTAAATGTGTCTAAAAATTAACATTCCTGTCCATATATTCTCAAGCTGTGCCAGGGGAGGGGGGATATTTAATTTACAAAATAAATGTCATGCCCACACGGGTCTTGGATAATTTCCCCCTCCCATTAGTACTAAAAGGTTTTATGTGAAATATTGCCATCTAGTGCTTTGAACTCGCTGTTGTTCAGCTTGTAACCATAATACTTCAAAAGACACTGCATTTTACAAGAAAGGTTATCATCTTGTAAAATAAATGTTATTAATTGTAGGTTCTCTGTTAGTGTTTCCTCTAAAGTACTTGCGTTCTGAGTATTATTCACTGGTTGGACCGATCAAGTTAAAGTAGGCCCATTAACTTGACAGCAGAGTAATTTGAGCCCCCTACTGTGACTCTGTCATCAATGACATAGGAGTCAAGCCACTGTCACTGTCTCTAGGCAACAGGAAACGCTGAACAGCGCTCTCAGCATACACCATGTCAGTTGCAATCTAGTCACACTCTAGTAGAGGATCAGACAAGGCTGAGGCATGTAAGACGGCAATTAGCTAACTTTGTAAAGGTTATTTTTGGCACTGACTACTGTGCCCTTTTGTCTTAAAAAATGTCGGCCTCTATGGAACCCCACAGAATTGCAGTCATTATGAGACCCAATCAGAGCCAAATTGGCTTGGACAGGTGGTTACACAAACAAATCAATCTGCCGCCCGAGAGGGGTCCCGAAGGAAGGTACGAATTCGAAAGCCTAAAAGAAAAAGCTTTCCATGATTTCACGAAATTCAATCCGCTAGCCCAGCCACCGGCGGCGAACGCAGCCTTGGCACCATCACGAGACGAGGTGTTACTAATCGACCCATGCTCAGGACAGCTGAGTGCAGGCGCTGAGGTGGATCTTGGAAACAAAAGAAGGCGCAAGTTTATAGACAGAGCCCACACTCCGTCTGACTTGTGGGTTCCAACTGGCTCCAGAGACAGACCGCAGACGCCACCACACAGGCCAGCCTCTGTGCAGTGTGACTCTGCTGAACACCGCTCATGGAATTCCAGAACCCTTTCTGACGCAGCAGTTCGAGCGGGCTTGGGAGGTAATTGCGTTTAGATGTGCAATATTAGTTTATGTTATCGAGTATTCTGAAGTGTGGGTACGTTGTAAGCAGTTTTGAGGCCTTTGAGATCAGCCATGTTGTGACTGTATATCTATTGTCATCACAAAGGTTGGACGAGCGCAGAAAGAGTGAAACCTGCTGCTCCAAATATTCCATGCTCATTGAAATCCTTTAGTTTCTTTCTGGGAAAGGATGAATCGAATTCGGTAGGCATATAGCACATAACTTATTTCCCCTGTGTGCATGTCAAAGTTGTATTAGGCTATATGTGTGTGATCTACAGATCTCGTCACATTTTTTTTCAAGTGCACTAGATCAGTGTGCCATCATACATAGGGGTTGAAGATATCTGACAGATGTAATGTTCTTTGATCTTTATACACTATAGAAGATGTACTCCATCATCTCACCACAGTCTGGGGATGAGGCAGCTCGGCACCGCATCTACACATCAATGGCCCAAAGGTCAGGTGCAGTGTTCATGGCACGTAGTTGAGGCCTTTCAGTGGAACAGCTCTCCACTGGGAACTGTACATACGGTAAGTCACTTTTGTCATGGCTGACTGACCTGATTGTGGTGTTATGATGTGTGGCAGAGGCTATGAGGATGTTGCTTGGGATACAAAGTTACCCCCGCGCCTGAAACCCCCAGCAACCACCCTGGAGAAAACAGCAGACCCTGTGGACCAGCGTTGGACTCTGAGAAGATACCACACCAGGCCTGAACTATGGCAGGTGAGCCCCTCCATATGGTGTTTAATTATCATGCTGTAGATTCAAGTCCGTGATTAGATTTGATGAAGATTTATTTTCCTGTACATTTCTGTCGAGGCTGTTGGCCCCCATTGGAACAGATATCAACTCCGATCAAGAAATGAAGTGAGGAAGCCAATCACATTGTACGTTTTTTTCTGCTATAACTTTTCTGATTGTATCTAGAAAAGTACAAATCTGCCATACTGATAATAATGATGATAATGAGACGGTCCTACACAAAGAAATGATCAGTGGAAGATTTTGTAGGTCTTTTAAAATGACTTTGCCAACTCACATTTGTATTATTTTGTTCAACAGTACCAGCCCGTGTCCAAAGTCTGGCCAGATCCCTTTGTACTGGTGAGTGAGTTGGACCAATCTATCAGATTATACATATAGGTGAACACTTTCACTTTCTCTTTTCACCTTCACCTATTTTATTATGGGGGGGGGGGGGCAGAAGGGGAGGAGAGACAATCAGAAACATGGCAGATTAATTCATACACGTATCAGGATGAGCATGCTAGCATACACAATCTATTCAAACATAACATGGTTATACATTATGTATAAAAACAAATAGTGGATTAGGTGGGTAGAGAGCATTCAAGTATCATAGAACAGCTTAGTGGGCATACAGTCTGCTCCTAGGGTACTATTACAAGGGTAAGTAGAGTAATGGAACAGGATACTGTGTGGATGGTGGCGATTATTTACATTGCAGGTAAAGCTAGCACAGAGTATGGGATAGAATAAGTGCATGACAGTGTGGTGGGGGTGGGTAGGTGTAGGTCCAGGGTTTTTTGCAAGTAGGTCAAGTGGAGAGACTACAGCAGCCTCCCACAGTGAATATAGTCTAGACTAGGAGGGGAAGAAAGAGACAAAGTAGATAACTTTTCAAATCATCAATCTACTTAAAGTGTAACTACACCAAACATTTTAGCTGTAAACTTCATTGACAAACTATTATATTAAAAATGTTTGTGGCATGGAAAAAAACATTAGGGTGTACATCACCCCAGTGACAAAAATGTACCATTATAGCATTTAAAAGCATACTGTGCATACTGTTGCATAATGTTGCATAATGTTGAGATAATATAGGACCACATAAATGCATGATTTACTGTTGCTAGATTTACTATTTACTGTTACTATTAGATATACTAAACCAACGGCACATCGAGACTAGATAAATGTTTATTTGTCAGCATCAGCAAAACATGGTTTTGGCGAACAGAAGTAGTAGAAGTGAAAGAGGTTAGCTCTCTTACCCTGTTTTAAGGTTGCTAGTTGGCTTTGCTGTCATGTTATATCAGACAAACCCAGAGAAGGCCTTGGCAGATGATGTTTCTGATAGATTATGTCTGCCTCATAGAAATAAAACAGAACTTTAACTCATAGATGCACAATAAGTGCAGTTGCTGACACACGACCACCAACAACACTACATTGAATCTAAGATTGATAAAATTGATTCATTCCGAGATTGATCAATAATTGTTCAAATTTAATATGATGAAAATCACTGGCCCCTTCAAAAATAAACGATCAGGCTCAGTCATCAAATATTGTGCCTGCAGCTATGTTTTCAGCCCAGTTTGAAGCCTCCTCCCTGAGCTACGACACAACTGGAGCGGAGAGAGCAGCTGAAGCCTTCAAAGCACAAGAGCGACTGTATTTTTTACAATTTACTTTAGCGGTTGCTCTTTACAATCAATTTTGCCACAAATTGTGAAAAAAATCTAACCAGATTAAAATTATTTAGATTACATTTTCTCCCCGTTGACACTGAGGATGCGATGAAGGCTTTCGAGGGCGGTGCTCCCCCTCATGCTTAATGGAGAATGAATGTGTTCAGTCATCATACCCAGATGGAGCCAACCCACTAGACACATGCAACAGAACGTACCACACATGCAAGCCATGTCATAGACTCACAGCTGACCACAAACACTAAAACAACAGCCATGTTTGCATATGCAGGATTCAAATCCTCATCTTTATGGTTCAGTGCTACCATGTTTTGGTTATCTGCACACAAGTTGATGTATTTTTGGTGGATCAAATGGTGCTTTTTTCATCCACTTGAAAAATAGAAAATGAAATAGTATTGTACAACTAGAGAAGAAGATTAACTTGGATTAGTAATAGTAATAATGACGAGTAGATATAATAAAGTCCCATGGAGGCCACAGTGGGCCCACACCCAGTGGCCTTGGGAGCCCCAATGCTGAGGGCCCTGCCTGGGTAAACACAGTGGGCCTCTGTGGGATTACTGTGGACAAGCTCATGGTCTCTATAGGGAGCCACGTGTCCCACATGCACATATGATGGTTAGGGCTAACTATAGGATTTTGTCGGCTTGCCTTGGTGGGGGTGACCTTATTGAATCCACATTTGCACATGTGGTATTTGAATGTTGTGGCAAACCTATGGCTTTATTTAATATTGACCAATGCTGTAGAATTGCTGTCAGGTCTATATAATTGGCACAGTGAAATTGGAGGTCTTTCTCTGTGGCCTTGAGCCAAACCAAGAAAAAGGCTATATTCTGTCATTAAGGAGAAATTTGACAACATATTGATTCTTCCTGAATTCTAACTCTGTGCTGGGGAGTGTTTGGGGAGTTTAAAGAAGGACACACACTGCTGTTGAAGGACATAGGTGTGTGTTTTTAGAGGAGGCGTGAGTTTTTGTGTTTTGAGAAACCATATTGGAAGTCCTGGCAACCAACCAACATTGTTTGTGCCGCACTATGGCAATAATCACACTGGTACCACTGTAGCAGCAGAGGTCAAGCATTAGCTTGGACCGTGCCCAAGGCCAGTCACAAAGCAATAGGCTAGAAATCTTTCTGTGATTTCCTGAAGTGCTCTCTTGTTAGAATCTAAACACTCTGGTTGATCAGAATCCATTAAATGCTTCCTGTTACATTGAGTAGATATTAGTTTATGTGGAACACTTGCTCTGTCACTGGCTGTCTCTTAATGTGTGTGCCACATACTATATGGCTATCTCCTTCTCACTAGTAAGCAAAAACTCTATTGTTGAAGTATGTGGTACATAGTTGTAGTTGACACACAGACTTTGCAAAGATGCCATAGAAAAAAAGTGCAAGCTTTCACAAATGTGTTAACAGAGCCACCTAGTGGTACTGCAACAATGATTCACACACCTGTTTGAACATTACTATTCACCACTGCAGCCCCACAGAGCCTGGGAACAAATCTGTAATATTTTTGTAATCAAAACCCTTGGATGACTCATGGTAAAGTGTCAATTTTGAAATGCTTTTGCTACCAACAAATTTGGTATGTATGATGTCAAAGCAAGTGTGTCTGATATTGCAATGAATTTCTGACATATTGGCAATTGTAGTTGGATGGTATATCCCTCCACATGACAGTCGTGCAGTGTGACAAGGCATCTGATTACAAGATATATCTCTCTCTCTCTGTGTGTGTGTGTGTGTGTGTGTGTGTGTGTGTGTGTGTGTGTGTGTGTGTGTGTGTGTGTGTGTGTGTGTGCGGATGCATAATATCTCCTTTTATAGTGGCTCAGTTGGATCAGAGAACATGGACAACATAGACATTGTTGGGGAGGACTTCACCCCTCTTACCATGCTGCGTAAAATTATTCCTCCATACACCCCCACTGCATAGTGAGTACACACTGTTGAGTATGCCTCCATACACCCCCACTGCACAGTGAGTACACACTGTTGAGTATGCCTCCATACACCCCCACTGCACAGTGAGTACACACTGTTGAGTATGCCTCCATACACCCCCACTGCACAGTGAGTACACACTGTTGAGTATGCCTCCATACACCCCCACTGCACAGTGAGTACACACTGTTGAGTATGAAATAGAATGCAAATGAAAGGACAGATGTATTGACTGATGAATGGAAAGATTGATAAAGAGACGATACACAAACACACAGGACCCATTAACTTTAATAGCGACACCAAGCACGTCATGACATTTATTTTTTTTAAAGATTTATTTATGGGCTTTTTAGACTTTATTTGGATAGGACGGTGTATCCCCGCGGGCATTGTAGCCCGTAAATGGGGGGCTTATTGGCTTGCGCCACAGTGCCCCCCACATCATGACATTTTTAACGTCTTTTAACATATGTACATAATGTCTTTATTTTATGTGGTACATTTACCAAAGTCCTGTTTTGTGTTTGTAAGTCGTCCTACCAGCCGAGGCTACACTGGTAAAGGCCATTACGACACGGCCTGCCCATCCAGCTGCTGCCTGCCTGCTGTCCCCTGCACTGCTCCTGCCCTGGGGTAAGTTCCCCACACTCACCCACTGCCATCACCACTAAGCCACTGCATGGCTGATGGTTTGCCTGAGGGCTGCCATTGATCTGGTCTAAAAGGATGCCAAAATGCAGGGGGCCAACTGTAAGAGAGCCGGTTCAGAGCCGTTGTTCCAGGTTTGGTCACGGCATCTCATGGCACAGCTCCAGAAATGTGACACGTTGAAGATATTCTGCACCATGACAATTGTTTGTCTCAGTAATTAAAATGTGTTAGACTATGAAATTGGCTAATATGCGATGCTGCTGTGGCTGCAGAATACCATTAGGGTGTTCTGTTCTCACCGATACATTTGAATCATGTTGAGAGTTCACTGGCAGGTTATCAGCCACAAATCTGCAGTGTTGAGTTGTTTTTGCCACCAGTGTCACCATATATGTTTATCTGCAGTGATAAAATACAATTTAGTTTGTCAATTATGTACCAGGAGTATGTATTATTATAGAAGTATGGAGATCTAAGTGCACTGGCCAATCATATTGTATTACAGATCAATTTCAATTTTGGTGGACTTTTCATGAACATTGATGAATTGTGTTATATACTGTATAGTGTTAATAGTTTCAGGATGCATTCTCCCTGGTGGTCAACGTGTCTGTGTGACAGTCTCACAAATGGGTCACACCTGATCAACCTGCTGTTGGTTGGTTGTTTATCTATATCATCTGTCTGGCCCCAGTCTATAAATGTACACCTTGACCAGAGTATAGGTCAGTAGTATCAGCAGGGACAAGATCAAATCTGGAATAGCTACCCTTTCAGAGTCCCAGATCTGCAAGGCCATCCCAGAGGGCACCAGTCCTGCTGCTGACTAAATCAAGTTTAAACAATCTAAGAGAAAATGTTTCTGAGGACACTGTCCATTATTATCTAACCAAGAAACTGAGATTCTAAGCTTATATTGCATATTTTATTGCAAAAAAAAGCATGTCACTCTGAACTGAGCTTATAGAAAGAAAGCTTTGATAACCTTTATTTTAGGAAGAGACAAGAGATTGGACTTTACAAAAAAAAAAAAAAAGCATGTCACTCTGAGCCAAGAGAAGTGGGAGAGCATCTCCACATGTGCAGTGTTTGTGCCCACACCATGGCCTCCTCTCAGTCTCAGACCACTCAGGACTGTCCACAGCTACATTCATAAGAGGCTGGTCCATTCCATCCCTGAACGACTTGAGGATGAGATCAGGATGAAAGAGGGACACAGTGGCTTTGGAATGAATTGATTCTGTTTTGACTCATAATATCAGATGATTTTGTGTAGGATGAATGTTTTTTTAGTTTTTTGAGACACCCTGTATTATAGCTGAATGGTCACATTTTGTGCACATCTGTGAGGCTGTTGTGTTGGCAACTTTATGTCAGCAGGTGGCAGTAATGTAGCACACCGTCACAGCATGAAATTCTAGTTCCTCACTATATTGTGTAGACAAGTGCAAATGTATCACCAAGATGGCCCTTTCCAGCCAAAATAGCAGGGTCAGGATCATATGCACAGCACATACTTAAACACATGTGTAAGATCATATGCACGGCACATACTTAAACACATGTGTAAGATCATATGCACGGCACATACTTAAACACATGTGTAAGTTCATATGCACAGCACATACTTAAACACATGTGTAAGTTCATATGCCTTACCTTCAAGTGCGCACACATGATCAGGGAAGAAAGTGGTCCATCTGGTTTGAAAAGCAGGACCGTCTCTTTGCCTCTCTTTTACGCGTATCCCGTCTGTTAGGAGCCGGAGCTTCCAATTATTAGGCCTGGCCTAGATGTACCACACCTCAGTGATCCACATGTGTGTTTATTTTGGGTTTGGTGGTTTGTGGGTGAGAGAAGGTCAGCATGCAGAATTATGGAGGTTAATGTCACGTGTAGGGAATGGGTATAAAAAGGGGTAATGCATATGAACGCAATATTCATAGATTTGAACAAAAGCACAGAATAATGAAAACCGTTCAGACAGATTTAGTTCCCTTTTCACAGCTATGGTCAGGCATCTCCTCAAAAGTAAATACATTTAACAGAACAGCTTCCGCAAGGATGAAATAAATGCCCCAACTATCTCCTATCTCCCAACATTGTCAGTGCATTGTGTGTTTAACTTTGAAAAGGAGAGGAAGAGAAGCATTGGAGGAAGAGCAACCCTGTGGCAAGGAGGCTCTGGCTCTCCGACTGCTGCCCCACGGTTTGATGTAAAACCTGTTTCCTAGCAGGGCCCCTAAAGAGCAGGTTTACCGGCTTTTGGAGCCGTTCTCTCCAGGTGGCCCCATCCAGAGCTGAAGTGTTCCTAGTCGTGGTAATGGTGGTTTTACAGCAACCACCTCCATTTCCCTGGAATAGATGGCCCTCGAAAATCTGTTTCCTCCGACGACAAAACTAGCCTCTCATATATTCAAACTTATAACGGAAAATGGCAAGACCCTTAGATTTATCTATGCATGATGGATAGTCATTTTTATTCATTTTTTATCATATTAAATGAAGATGTATTATTTTTATATTTAATTCACCTGTACATATAGGTTATTATTTTTGGTGTATTTTGTCGTCTTGGATGGCTGAACCATCACCTCAAAATTATGGATTGGTTTGTTCAGATGTTTTCCCAGTTTGTGATACCATCTAAATATCTCATGATCAGAAATCAATCTTATGCAAAGCAATGTAACAGCAGTTAGCTCTTCAAGAGAGACATGGTAATTGTAATGTGTGGTGCAACCGTAGGTTGAATGCAGGTCCGTGTCTTTTTCAGGAGCAGCCGTTGGAGCCCCCCCGCCTTCGGCCACACCGGCCCGCTGTCCAGGATGGTGACCACCACTCCCCCCCAGAACCCTTTCCTCCAGCCACGCCTTCCAGTGTTCCCCATCCCCACTTAGAAAGAAAGCATGCGTGCGCACACACACAGACACACACACACACATACACACACACACACACACACACACACACACACACACACACACAGACACACACACACACAGAAAAGACACACTACACAGAGTAATAAAGATGTGAAATTTTTTTGGGGAAATGTAAGGTTCTCTTCATGAAATCCAATCTGTGTTTGTGAATAGATCTGTAATGATGTGATGTCAGTGACTGATTCTCTGAGAATTCGGAATAATGAGATGCTTCGTTAGCATAATTTCCCTTGATTTAGATGAGTGGTTCTGTGAATATGGAGAGAGTGAGCATAGTCTATCATTGTCTTCTCAAACTTCTGTGTGTGTGTGAGAATGTGTGCAAGTGTGTAAAAGTTTTCATTTGTTTGGAGTTTGGAGAACAGTTAGAGTGAATTAAAAACTATTTTTTTTTGTCTTGCCAATTTTGAATGGTAGAGCACAATATAGTTTAAGCTACACCACACATTTCTCTGTTGAGTGCGTTTTTATATGAACACCACCAGTGGTTGTTCTCAAAAACATTGCTTTTCTAGTTTTGGAAAACCTCTGAGAAATGAGATGAAGCTGTGGGAAGATTGGGCAGTTTTTGTGTGTCTATTGTGAAAAGATATAATAAAAATGATACAGTATATTCATGAAACAGCATTTAAGTAGGCCTAGATGCCTATTAATGTTGCAACATTTTTATGTACACACATCAAAAATCACATCTTCAACCCAATCTCAGAACATGGACCTCTGGTTGGTTTGCAACCTGGAACTATAGTTTGATAAAAGATGCTGCTATCTTTTAAGGAGGAGGATAGGAACATGAGTTTCCCTTTGTTCCTCTGTCCTCTTTCTTTGTATTAAGTCCACTAACAGCCATCGTCTCTCAGCCATGCTCTATGTTGGCGTACTCCTCTCCATGCCCTGACCCAAGCCTTCTCCTCAGTACACTGGAATATTCTTGATAAGAAATGTTTGCAAAGTTCTGATGCCATTTGGTGAGATGACCACCATCCTTTCCAAGTAGATTAGCATATTTTCCATCTATTCCTATATTCTGACCTCAGCACTGATACATTTTGAAAACAAATCCAAACGAATTGAACTAGTGTTACATTAGCATGAGTAGAAAAAGAAACACGCTAGTCTGAATGCATAGTCAGAATAAACCAGACTTAGAGAGCTTTAAAAGAGACTTTTTCCATGTTTTATCAGTACTGATCATTGTTTTTCAGATATTTCATACGGTGCTCTGATGCTATGCCCTTGTGAATTGCAACTGCTGGAGTATGTGCCGTTGTCTTCCTACCATCCATCCTGTTGCGTTTTTTTTTCTGAGTTTTGCTCAAACCATTTTCAGCTGCGGTCTCTGTAACCTTGACACCTTGGCCTTGGTGGGAATAACACTGTCTGTTCAGCTCCCAGTGATGGAGATGTGGTTAGCAGATAACCAACGTCCTTTTGGAGGCTACGGCTGTTTTCCTGCCCTGGCTCTGCTCTGGGAGGGGCCCCACTCGTTCCTACCAAGAGCTTCTATCTGCTGTCTGTTGGCCTTCTGTTCCAAGGGGCCTTTCCTAGTGCCCTGTTTGAAAGGTATACTATGGTCAGTGGAAAGGGTTAATTTGGTGATTAGCCCTTTAAACATGGCTGTAGTATTTTATGCTGTGACACAATTTGGCTTTCATTCATCATCTAAACACTGTAAAGAAAATATCTAATACGGTGTAATTTCATGGGTAAATAATTAATCTTAAAATACTTAATAATTACTTTGGCATCATGTTAGTGGTGTGACACATGCCATGGTAGTGTATTAGCTTCCAATTATGGAAACTGCTGTTTTTTTTCAGTCAAAAAAAAAAAATTATTCAGACACCTATGCAGTGGTGATCTCCATCTCGAGTTAGCTAAATTTGCTCAACATCTCAAGAAATTGTCAAAAATGGCAGAGAAACTAGTCACATAGCAATTTGCAACTGGATATAGGTTCATACCTTTAAAACTGACTGTCTTGTGCTTAAATACCCTTCGCCACAGGTTGATGTGCATTCCCAAACAGAGCAAAATATATATTCACATGCGATTATATCTCTCTCGTGCCCTTTCCTCTTTCCTGCATAATCCCTCTCTCCACATCAGTAGTTTACATCTCATCATCAGGCTTTGCTTTCACACTAGGGTCACAAACATAATGGCTTCCTCGCTGACAATGCTTCTGGCTCTCGGTGTCGCTCTTGCCTGGCCAAGAGATTAATTTCCCCTCAGCGTCTTAATTTTTACTCGTCATTTCTCCATAAAGAGGGTAAATGTCAAGCATGCCTGACTCCCTCTAGTGACACATCCATTCCTGTAGATAATTAGCATAAGGAAATTGATGCTTTAGTGTGCAAAGGGGAATTTAATTTACTCTGACATCCTGCCGCATAATTCATTCCCAAAGAAAGTTAGATTTCTCAGCCCACCAACTGCAAATTTCACTATTAACATGATTACCAACCCTGAACACCTCAAACTTATTTAGGTATTTAAACCAATTATGGCCTACATGTTCTTGAACCTCCTAAATTGGGAGCTGTGAATGCTGCTTAAAGATCCATGAAATAAGACAGAGGCAGAAGCTTTTGTTCAGGATCCTCTCAGGTTTAGTTTGCTGAACACTGACATGTGGCAAATCCACCAGTGCTTTTAAATTACACCATTATCCATTGCGCTGCTCCAGATGAAATGCTTGGGTCCAATTAATTCAGTTCATCTGTTGATTTTGAGAGTATATGGCAGACACTTTAAGAAAATACCCTTTGTCTTGTCTTTGAAAAATTGAATTACATTTTTCCTCATCTATTGAAATAGGTCCCAAAGTATATAGTACCACCATATAAGGGAACACAATTATATGTACAGGAAAATACACACCATGTTTATGAACAATGAAAAATAAATATACAGTGTATAAATAATATATATTGGATGAAAAATTGTGGAAAATATTCGGGAAAGCAATGGGTCTACTAAATATGCTCTATCACAGGCCCAGGCCTAATAGCCTGGAGATGTTCCTCTGTGTCATTTGGATTCTCTGATACTGTATCTCTGAGACCGGGAAGCCCGTGTTCACCCTGCTAGTTATGATTTGCAGGAGACACCGTAGTGCTGAGTCACGGCCCCCCTTCTGCCCCCCGAGCCTCCGAGCCTCCACGGTTGGCATTCCCTCGGCCTGGCCTCTGGATAAGGACCAGAGCAGGGCTGCCTTCTTAACCACTCCTTATTATACACCAGCTCTTGACCCACTGTCCCTCGAATACCCACAAGGTATATTTGTTTGTTGTGAGGTCTGCCCTGCGCAACATTATACACTGTCATGATGAATCAACATGCCCAGCCTCTACCAGTGTTTCTCCAGGGTCCTTTGAGTTCCTCTTTTGTTACTCAGACCAACCGCCTGTGAAAGTCCTGGTTCATCTCAGATAAGGGCTGCCTCCTACTGTACGTGACTCAGCAGCCACTCGGGGCCTGCAGCCACCTCTCCACAGATAAAGCTACCTTGAAGGGTTCAAAACAAGGAACATTTGGGAGGGGAGTCTCTGGGTTCATAGGCTGGGTGCTGTAATAGAGTCAAGCAGACAAAGCGTAACAGAATCATTATTTAGAGTATAATGACAAAACATGGGAGTGAAATGAGCCTATTTATTCAAAACCAAACTTGCTGCACATTATTTATTGATCTCTATAAATATTAATGATAAAATGATAGCCATATTTTGAATGATTGCTGGCAATATCATAGTGGAGCATACCTTCCTATTCAACTAAGGATTTTTGATAAACCAATGCCAAAGGTTGAACAGGTCGTATCTCGTTCTGATTTTCAAAATTATCATATTGAAATGAAGAGTAGAGTACAGATTATTTAGATATTCATCTCTGTCTAGAATATAGTGTATTGCAGAGAAACATGTTGGTTCATGACATTTTACTATAATCCAGAACATCCATAGTTAATGAACAATATATTATATCCATTTCTTATGCAGAAGCTTCAGTTAAGGTCTTTTTGTTGACTAACAGAACACTTAATTTTTATTCTGACTTATGCTATAACAGAAGGCAGTTGAAATAAAAAAGCTTTGAGAATAGATCATTACTATATATTCTTCATATTATCCACAGGATACTATACACAGGATATACAGGATACTATATGCTTTGGAAATACTCAAAGATTAGACATCATTACTATGCCTTATAGTTGAGGCTGAATAATTATCCCACTTGTGGACCTCTACACACTTCATATTATTCACAGGACAAATGGCTTGATCGATGGCTTTATACATTTTGAGTGTCTCGTGTATTCCGTTCCCCGGTCACCAGCAATGCTTACTTTTCTTTTGATGTATGTGTATGGGCAGAGACTACATAAAAGGCATGACAATATGCTGTTCAGGGCTATATTACTAGTCGTTAGGTACACATAGAGATTCATTGATGCTCAGAAATTGTACCCAAACCTTCACTAAGTACCATAATCTCCCTTTACACCTGACACTTTAGTTATCAAAATTCCCAGTACAACAAAAAGATAATTATGACAGGTATCCTAGTTTCCTCTGGTCCTTATTACTTGGGTAATAAAGACATTTTAGATAAATAATGTAATGGCCATGGTTTGTGGATCAATCCGGGATTGTGTATGGTTTCAGGGGAAAGTTTGGGTTTCTCCTCCTGACATGTTGATGCTATCAGTTACTAACTGTCAAAATAGGTGACCGGGGGGGACCTGTCTCTGTGCATGTGCCTCTCCCTGTCCCTCCCTGAGAAATAAATAAATAAATAAATAAGACATGAACGGTCCACTCTCCTCGCTCGCCTCATCCTATCTCATGCATGGCTGCCAGTGATGGTCTACTGGGTGTCAGCTTTTATTGGCACGATACAAAGCAATGTGCCAAGGGCTGCTGCCTCGACTCCCTGAGCAGAATCGGCCTCTGGAATAAAAGCTTGCAAAATGCTCCGTTTGAGCACAGAGACATAGCAATGTTAGGCTGGAACGAGGAAGTGCAGTGGAGAGGGGAGGGACCGAGGGCAGAGTTCCATAGTGCTGCTGCGGCGCTACGAACTTCTGCACATGGAGCGGGGGAGAGTTGGAAGAGCTTCATATTGCAAAGTCAAGGAATTGCAGGTAGAGTAATTTTCACGATGTTTTCAACTACAAAATGTCAAAGTAACTCTGGTGACCAATCATTTCAAGTGAAGAGCTTACAAGTTTTAGTGAAGTGAACAAAAAAGGAGGCGAGGAAAATATTGTCCTACAGTCTAAAGCAGGTGCGAGAGCGCCACTTAAATCCACTGGGGCGAGCGGCATTAGACAGCTTAAGAGGCGCGGAATGGAAAAGATGTTAACGGAGAGCATCTGAACAACTATTCAAACACAGTTTAACTTTTGTTAAGAACTAATTTATGATGTACTGCCTCATTTCCAAAACGTTTTTTATAAATTTTAAAGTGTCAGGATTCTCCCGGTATCCAAAAGGATAGGGTTGGAATATCGGATAGTTTAGATAAACTTCAAGACGCCGAATCATCGGTATATAGAAGTTCATCAGCGATTAAACAAATGAAGTTTCGATACTTTAAAATTGTTGAATATAGTAAGTTAGAAAAATGATAATCTACCGCTTCTCCTAAATGACACCTGTTGCTACACAGGGTGCGCATCCTGCCTTCGCACTGATAATTGCGAAGTTTTACGGTAGAAAGTTCTGTAATTATCGATGATCAAAGTTTGCTAGACAAACAAATAAAACTTGAAATGGTCATTTTACAGTCAAAAGTTACGAGTATAAATTACTTTTGTGATTTTATTTGGAGATTCAAAACAGTTTTAACGTTGTCATTTTTCATGAACTCGGTGAAATGAGCAGATGTAGTACAGACAACAACCTTAATGTTAAATAGGTCTCAAACAAGAGTACATTTAGAAATAGCTCTTTTTACGCTCTAAAGAGTAGCCTAACAGTATAGTGCTTACTATGGTCTCGTGCAAATTATTTCACTTTCATCTGTTTTCCTCAGAGGTGTCTGCTCTGAACTTACATTCTAAGCTCCTCTATACCTCGATCAGGTACTGTTGAACCGATTATGCATGTGTGTGGTTGTGTCGATTGATTGTGGGCAGGACATGTAGCATACACACTAAAGCTAATCACTCGCGAAATCGTGATAGCAATTATATGTACATATAGCCGCCTTCTGCTGACTTCAGACAGAAACACCTAGATTAGAAGTGTCCGCGTGGTCCGTGTTGGTTCACCGGCATCGTGAGCGAACCTCTCATCTGCCTGCCATCGACAGAAGAGGTTTTAAGAGGTCTAACAGTTAAAATAGTTTCTTTTAAAGAATGTTTTTAATGTAAAAACGTTGAACTTCCTCCTGAATGTTTTCCCACCACACATTAAGGCGGTAAAAAAAACAGGCATTGAAACAGTTTACCCACTCAGAGTTTATTTTTACAAAACTGAAGTTACACTCTGAAAGTGCCCTTCCTGGAACACGCTATGGGTTTGTCATTGATATTTCCATTCAACCCAAAAAAACCATGAATCTCATTAATTGCATTCAATATACTTTAAATCAATATTCAATTGAATTCCAAAATAAATAGATATATTTTAATAAATATAAGTATTTTAATAGCCACCCTAAATAAAAGATAAAGTCTACTCATTTCAAATTTGAAAAAGAAAAGTGGATGAGTGAGCTCAAAGAAAGAAGGAAAAGTGGAGGATGAGTGAGTGAGTGAGAGAGATAAAGTTATTAAAATTACTCTACTGAATGCCAGTGTAGTGAAGTGTGTCAGATATAAATTAGGCTAAGTGGGCTTCTCTGAAGGGATTCTTCTTTTTCAGTCAGTTCTTGCAGATCAGGTCTTACTGATGACAATCAATTCATCCACCAGCACTACTAGCCCATAATCATCACGGCAAGACTCATCCACTCTTACAAGGAGCCATACAATTCATGTGTAATTGCAAATATTTTATATGAAACAAAGACTAGTCAGTTGTAGTGTTATAATTGCAGAATGGTTGTAAGAAACTCATAGTTTATACATTTGGTATAAAAGGTACACACCTGACTTCTTTCATTTTTAGATTGCATGGTGAAGACTACTGAAGCACTGTCTAATAAACACAATACTTTAATTTAGTAAATAACAAAATAACAATGAATATATACAAATTTACTTTGATCTAAATGCAAATCCTTTTGCTTTTACTAATCCAATGACTGTAACTGTATTATTCAATTAAATGAATTGCATTTTTTAAAGATAAAACATACATCTCTGATACTTTCCAAAACATTTTATTTTTATAGATGGTTCTTAGGAAATACATAATGTTATGATATGCAGAGGGGATAAATGCAGTGTAGATTTTGTCAGGCAGGACTTTTTTTGTTCGCTACAGTTCTGTGTCAAAGCCTTGAAGCTGTTCTGATAACTTGCCTGCACACTATGGACACAGTACGAACGTTTGTATTCTAGTGGATTTTCTTGTAGTGTTTTTCACACTTATATTCATTATGCAAACGGAAGCGATTGTCCCAGAGTGAATGCACAGCTAAAATCAGGAACAGAAAATTCCACCCCTGCAGCAAGGGCCTATTTGGGGATGAACTTAACTTGCTATGCCTGAATTTCAGTTGACCCTGAGACGGAAGAGCTTATGTTAAAATACAAAAAAACAAAACAACCTTTCAGTTTGTATTCTGCTGCCCTCTCCATCACTGGAACACCTCCACTATTCTAATTCTTGAAGAGAAGCAGAAAAGCGAGTGTAGTTTCTTTAGTCTTTTATGACCCCAGACTGTGGCATGGAGTCTGTTTAACGGTTTCATGGTGTCTAGTCTCCACCCTTTTCTCCGTTTCATGTTTTCTGTTTTCACACCAAGCTTTGCAACCCTCCCCCCCCCCCCCCCCCCCCCCACACACACACCACACACACACACGAGCACACACACCCCGTAGGTGGGACTGAGCGCGCTCGAGTGTTCTACCCACAAGCCTTTTCCTGCCTCTTACTGAACATGCACAACTTCACAACTTTGTACTTCCTGCTTCTTCATGGTCTCCTGTGAAGCAGATAGCGAGAGAACAGGCGGCTGTATCTACTGATGGAATCAGAAGAAATGTGCAGAAACATGGAAATGGACTAAATACATTTTTTCAGAATATTTTCACTGAATTACTAGTCAAATAAAAGCTACAATTTCACCACGTTCATATGTCAAACTTAAACCTTCCTGAAAGACTGCACATAGTTTTTCTGACAATTGGTGGGATAGAGTTATTGTGTGCAAATACTTTTTTTACTATTTTGCATATGAAGTTAAAATATGATATAATATATGACATTTTGAATAACTCAATTTATTGCTAATAGTTCTAATTAGTTCTCCACTTCACCATTAAAATGTGCAGGATCAGAGGAAGAATTCACAGTTTGACTAAATTCAACACTAACTTGCTGACACTGACATTGCTGTTGAGCCTCTCCTTACCCTCTCTGTAGCTGAAGGTAGTGTGAGATTTACTGTTAAGGCTTATCAATCATAAAACTCTTGGGTTAATTGGGGTTAAACTGACAGTAACCCACGATTTGATATTGCAATAATATTTCGGAGCTGAATCAGAATGTGTTGCAGTATTTTGAAGTATACTGTAAATTTGCATTTAGAACGTATGACTATGCATTTAGGCCAACAACTTACGCATCCTATACTAGAAAGACGTCATCTCACAAACCTTTTAAGCTCTTATAGAGCATTCCACAGACTAAACATAAAAAGTAATGAGGCTGAAAAGCGTCTATACATCACTAGATGTCATTCCATTAGTAAGCTTTTATTTTAAAAAAAGAATAGTGAATTGATTTTTAGTCAGTGTGACGATTCAGTGTGACGATTGAGTCAAGAATCCTTATTCGTAAGTGAATCGATTCTGTCTGTCTGATTCTAGAAATGTAGCATATTCAGATGAAAAACTGCATCTCTTTGATACAGACAGTCATACCCATACTGTCATCTACCCACCCGGGTATTAAACACATATGCCTGTGGTTTTATGTGGGATACTGCTAGCTCGCTTCCAGTCCCCGCCATCACAATTTCCCATCACAGCAGCTGCCCAGAAACGGAGCTGCACCAGAGACTCTGGTGCTCCTCTCCCCACACACCCTTCCGCCGCCAGCCACCTTCCACGGCTCCAGCTGCTGGAGAGCCCTGGTGCTTAGCCCGCTATCCTCATGCTCCCCCACCCTATCACACCCGCGCCCATCGCACACACACACACACACACCCACACACACCCACACACACACACACACACACACACACACACACACACACACACACACACACAAACGCACACGCACACTCCCCATCCTTTTCCTCCTCCTTCTTCTCCTCCTGCGCGGCTCTGGCGTGTATCAGCTCCTCGCGGTCGCCCCGGACACTGTGCGTGGTGACAGACGGAGGGGCCGCCCGCTTCCCACTATTTGTTCCAAGTGTGTGGAGCCATCTGTCAAAGCGAGCAGGAAAGGCCGGCCACCTCCCCAGGGCCCACCCGCCTCACTATTTTAGGGAGCCCTGCTCTCCTCTGCGTGGGCTGCCTGGCCACTGGGTGAGTGCCACTGGTGGGGACGTCTTGGAGTGGCGGTGGCAAGGGGGCCGAGGCTGTTGTGCCCATCTGCCGCGGGCTTCGGGGGCCCCTGCATTATTGATGGGGCCACGCACACTGGTGACTCCTCAGATATGCAGGCCTGGCCCAATGAAGGGCTCCTCAGAATATTGCCTCTTGTGTGAAGAAGAAAAAAAAGAAAGAACACGCAAACTATCTGCCCTCTTCGGCCGACCACTTTTTTTGTGTCTCTTTTTCTTTCTCTCTCGCTGACCTCTTCCCCGTCGCCTTGGTTTCCTTCTCTTTTTCCCGCAGCACATCTTTCTGTTTTGCTTTCCTCAATCTCTCCCTCTCTTTTTGCCTTGTTGTCCCTCTTCGTGTCTCCATTTTTTTTCTCGCTCCGTCTCTGTCACTTCCCCAATCTATCCCTCTCTGCTGCTCGCTGTTTTCTGCTTCTTCCTCTTTCCTATCTCTCTATCACTTGGCCTCCTCCATTTCACTCTCTCTCTCACACACACACACACACACACTTGCACACACACACACACACACATTCTCCCCCTTCTCTCTCTTCACTCGTTCTCTGTCCATCTCTCTCCGTCTCGCTCGCTCTTTGTTCCTGTCACAGGCTTGTGCGGGTGTTCGGAGGGCCGGCTGGGCCCGGCTCACCCATGCATGCTCAGTAAATTAGAGTGAACACGAGCGCCGATCAGCTGGCTGCTCCAAAGCCCCGCATCCTCAGTGACCTGAGGCCATCTCATTTTCTGCTTAATTTTGCGACAGTCAGTTTGCATTTTTGGATGATTATGTGGTGGGAAATTAACAATAAATAACAAATGTGGTCGGATAGCTATAGCTCCCGCCAAGCCCCCGCAAATCCACCCACCCCCCCCCCCCCCCCCCCCGCCACCCAAGAGCACACAGCTCTGCCCCTACTCCACTCTCTCCGGCAACCCCACTCGGGCTGTCGGGGCGGTAATGAAAATGTCTGTAATTCATTGTAATGTAATGTGCAGAACCATCACGTCTGCCAGGGTACTGGGAGGCTCGCTGTCAGTGATGGGGTTTGTACATGGAAAGGCCAGCACCTTTAATCTGTTTATACCTGCTTTAGATGGTTCCACTTTCAGCCAGGTGTTGATTGAACTGATACATTTATCTCTTTCTCTCTTTCTCTCTCTCGCTCCCACTCTCACTGTTTTGGCTCTGTCTGTCACTTGGTCCCCTTGCTGTCCCTTGCTTTCTCTAACTTTAGAGTACTTGCAGAGAATGGAGACCGAAGAGGCCCAGGAAATGTCCCAGATACCAGGTGAGGTTTGTCACATGGCTGTATGACACAGTAAACCCCCAGAGGGTCTAGTAGGTCAGACCACTGGATTGTGGTTTTCAGACACAGAAAGGTTGGATAGATACACTAGTACACTGAGGGGACAAAGGCAGTAATATGTGTAACAGCATGTGGATAGATATTGGTGGAATAAATCTTTCACTTTTAATGGCATTTTATCTGGCCCAGAGGTTTCCCAGGGAAATCCCTGACAAAGTAGATTTAGAGTTTAAACAAGAAGAGTTTTCCTTTTACATTTGGTTTTGTATTTCAAATATTGCAATAACTAAAATAGGATGATCAATGTCTACTGTTTTAAAACACAAAAGCAATAAAGGGGTGAACTCGCAGCTGAAGCCTATAGTATCTAGACCGAAACTGTGCAGTCATGGAAAGGAAGGTCCACATGGTGTTGTGCAATAAGCACTTCTGTTTGTTTTCCTTGGAATATAGAATATGCGCTACATGGAAAAGGCCTGTAGTTCTGTGCAAGCAATTTCTTGTTTTCGTATTTGTGGGTGTATGTGTGTGTGTGTGTGTGGGGGGGGGTCTTTTAATCCTGTGAAACTATGAGAAATTGTATTCTGATCAAGTGAGTGATGTCAGTCTGTCCATTCTCAGGCAGGGACAGTCCCCTTGCCAATGAAGCCTCGGAGGAGATGGATGAGGCTATGCCTGTTCCTGAGGACCTGTCCGCCACCTCTAGCCTCCAGCAGAACAACAGGACTGACAAAAGCTTGGGTACGTTTGGTCATGTTAGTTGATGTACAGCCCCATAGCAGCACTATGGCTTCTGACTATTCTGTAATGCCTTAATTAAATCAATTAGTAATCCCATCTGGATGACATGTGTGTATCTTGCAGATAAACTAATGCAGACCATGTATGTGCCAATATACAAGTTCTCTTAAACAAGAACATTTCTAGTCTTTGGAAGTAAAAATACACTTAAGGACTATATACATCACTGAACATTCTCCTCTCTTGAGTTTCTGAATTTCACCCGAATAGGATGTGTTTAGTAGTGTAGTGCAGATGTCTCTCCAGTCAATTCATATTTCACACAGAAATCATTTAATCGGCACAATGGATGGCTAATTGTTGTCATGTTGTGTTGTTGTACAAGCATTTCTTTAGATGTAACTTGCATTCCTTTAAACATATTAGCCCACAGAATTGGGATTGGTTTACCATCGGCTACCAAATACGTTTTTGTCTTACCAGTAAAAAGGCCAACCCACCCTCAAATGATTACCTAACTAACCGTGTCCTAGGTGAACAACAACAACAACAACAACTCTAAATGTCCTTCTGAATCCATCCTGTGGTGATCACTGAGCAGACTATGGCTACTGACAGGATGTAAGATAACAGACCTGTCTTGAGTATGCACTAGGCCTGTATCAGTATGAATGAGTATCTACACACTCAGCATATACCACGTTAGTCCGGGAGGTTTACTTGATTGAAAAGATAAAAAGCTTAAAAAAATAAAACAAAATGTCAGAGGAAACTGAAATAGGATGTGCAAGAGTTTCCTAAGAAGAACTTGCCAGAGCTCAGATAGTTTCAACACCCAGGGAGATAATGTGCTCAGGAACACAGTCAGGCATCACTACACACACACACGCACACACACACGCACGCACGCACGCACGCACGCACGCACGCACGCACGCACACACACACACACACACACACACACACACACACACACACACACAGTGCACCTGCACTTATGCCCATGCTTTCACTTCAACTGCTGTGCTTTTTACAGACACCTTCAAACAAACTGTACAGGAGTCTCACATAAGGGCCTTTGCCATTATATTTGGCATCCGGTGTCTTACCAACTTCTGTTCTAACTGTCACAATAAACATAAACATTCTATCATTCTAAAGAGCACAGGTCCCATTTACTAAGTCAGCTATCACACTCTTCCAAATGTTACATGAATGTTACAGTCATTTTCAAAATGAGCATTACTTGTTTCATAGGTATCAATATGACTCACACTATTCCACTCTATTAATCTATTCGAATTACATCAGTTTTCCCACAGCATATCTTGTTAATCTATATCTTTATTATTATAAAGTAGGGTAATACCAGCGGGAACATGATTTGGGTATAGGACAGAGATACTTCTAACGAAAGGGGGAAATGTGGGTATTGCATGACCTATCATTCATTTAAAAATATAATCATGATTTTTATTTTTTCATGGAATGACTGAGACAGCATAGTAAAAGCAGGTTTTCCAAATTGCACTAATTCCAGTAGTAAGCACTGTGTGTGTGTATGTGTGCACATGCTAGGATGTGTGTGTGTGTGTGTGTCTGTGTGTGTGTGTGTGTGTTCACATGCTAGGATGTGTGTGTGTGGATTTGTGTGTGTGCTAACAGCCTTCCCTTGTTGATCTGATCAGTCACTTTTGGAAGATGTGACTGTTGTATCTCTACAACACTCTTTTCTGATAACCCCCCCCCCCCCCCCCCCCCCCAAAAAAAACACCCAGCAGCTCTAAGGGAGAGTTTATCTTTCAGGATCACGCTACGTGGCCCTCGAACACAAGGCGCTAACAGGAATCTGTAAATGGGACATGGAGGCGTGCTGCCTGAGGAGTGTCAGACCTCAAAGCTAAAAAAGAGCGCTTGATCTTTCTCAGGGGCGGCATGACGCATGTGCTGCATGCAGCTCCTCAGTGCAACAGTCAAAGTGCACATCTGCCCATTTCCCCTATTAGACCAGACCCCCTACTCATCTGACTTAGTGATTCGAATCTCGTCGGATCTCTTTGGGTCCCTCATTTGGTGACCTGTGACAGACTTACTACTATTTAAGAGTACTGCTACTTTTCTATGAAACTATTTCAGATAGCAGCACTTGACTTGAGGTTCCTGAAAATGAAAAAAAAAAGGATGCTGGGTCCTTTTAGGTGCTCCTTATCAGCATGTAGACAAATGCACGAGTGCATGCATGCACACGCTCATGCACGCACACGCGCACACTTTCACATTCATACACACACGCACACACACGCAAACACACTTTTACGCCAATGCATGTACAATTTGGCGCTTTCTTGGTGTATATACTGTATATGAGGCCTCACATCTCATCTCACCAGGCTATTTTCAGGCATCGAGAGCACTAGTGCTCTTACAGGAACCCTCCCACCCTTTTAACTTCCCCACCAAACTATGACTGCTAACTTCAAAGTTCACACATCAGCTAGGCCTCTGGCAGCCTGGTGTTTTGACCCTCTGTATAGGCCTAACCAAAGTGCCTCTTGCCTCGAAGAACTTATTGTTGGCAGGTCATTGTATCCACAGTGCCCGTTGGAAGTCACATGGTGTTCAGATAGGGCTATCGGCTTGTGCTCTTTGTTTGTCCTTCCTTGTGGGTTTTGACGCTAGCTTCCCAAAACGGGTAAATTAGGATGTGTGACAAGCGTTATGCAAAGTAAAAGCCCTTCTTCTCATTCCCGTTTTAGTCATAACTTCCCCATATCCCTGGGAGACTGCAGCACAGCAGATCCAGTTCCCCCTGTCTCAATCAGGTCAGGACAGCTCAAAGGCCTTACTATCACAACATATACAGAGACAGGGGCTAGCAAATGTGTGTGAGGGATTTCTCTCTCCCCCTATCAGTATGTGTGTGTGTGTGTGTGTGAGGGCTTTCTCTCTCTCCCTCTCAGTATGTATGTGTGTGTGTGTGTGTGTGTGTGTGTGTGGGTGTTGTTTTGTTGTATATGCATGAGAAAAAACTCTTTCTGTAAATGTTAATAATTGCTTTAGCTGTATGCGCCAGGGCACCCAGAGATGCGCCTGTGAAATACAGCCAGTGTCCTCGTACTTGTGGGTGATAGAGTGTGTGGTTAGGGCCTCATAGCGGATGACTATATGGATGGCTGAGTTTATACTGTTCACTCCCTCTCCGTGATGGAGCACACATACGGCCTCACACGCTACATGTTGACACGGCACTGCGGTTTGGGGTTCTCCATCACGGCTGGATGAGCTGAACCTCTGTAACACACATGATCATGCTGTCATGCTGGATTGAACATTTGCACTGGTACTTTCCAGTGACCACATCTACAAAAGTATTAGAGGTGTTTCGTTTTTCCATAACTTTGAAATCCACACGTTTTGAACAGAAGATCAAGTGAAGGTTCAAATTATGAACACGTGTTATCAGTTTCATTTTTTATTTTTTATATATTTTTTTTTTCTGGCTGGAGGTGGCCTCATACGCTCACACAGTCTCATAAAGAGGGCTGTTTCAGTTACCCAGCCTCACAATTCCCTGTGTGTGCTTCCCTTTCTGTCACTTCTCCATAATTCTTGGCTTTATTTTTCGGTTGGGCCGGCTATGTTGCTAAAACTTCCCCTTTTCCTCCAGATTCCTATATTTCATTATTTCCACTTCTTCCTCTTAGCTTGAACAAACAGAGGTGGCTTAGGCATGGGGAAATCAGGCTACCACCATGACATGCAAACCACATACCGTTTTGTGTGGATGCAGTGCCCATGAAAAATGCACCCTCTCTACAAAGACTATAGACGCTTTACGTAAGAAGTTCAGGGTATCTTGGGCACACAGATATTTCATCACGTCTTCCAATTTCTGTCAAGTACTCAGCACATCAGATGATAGATAGATAATTACAAAGTTATTTGTATTTCTTACTGTTCAGATGCACCACTGTATAATCCACTTTGAACCCTTCAATGCTTTAGTGCAGGGGTCTTCAACCTTTTTCAGCCCAAGGACCCCTTGGCTGAGAGAGACACTGAGCAGGGACCCCCACCCCCGCCGCCCCAAATTTAGGCCTGATATTCATATATTTTACACATGTTTGAACATAATGATACATAATTTCTAACACACAACTCGTTTCAATGTATTCTGTTTATAATTTTATAATTTTTTTTCTCTCTTACAGTTAGCCATTACTCTGTATTCAATGGGGGGGGGGGGGACAAAGAATTTAGTAGCTTGAGAAGCTTAAGTATGGATGAAATATCTCATACCTAGTGAGAGGCCTGACGTTTGACAATTCATCACTCATGTCTTTCGCAAAAAAGATTCTCCCTATGAAGCATTCAGTGCGTTACACATGGCTCTTGCACCGTCTGTGCACATCGCGACACATTTTGGCCAGGGTATATCATGTTCACGGAAAAAATTGTCGATCACTTTGAAAATCTCTGAACTTTTTTGTACGTCCATGCAGCTGCTTACAGAATATAAATTCCTGCTGCATCTCATTTTGGTCCATAAACGCTAAAAGCTGAGGGTCGTTTGACACGTCTGTGGATTCATCTAATTGTAGTGCAAAATAATCTGCTTTCGGGAGTTTCGCGACTAGTTGTGCCCTTACATCAGCTGGCAATTCATCAATTGAAAGGGAAAAAAAGCAAAGGGATGCTTTTAGTTTTTTTTACGTACTCCTCCTTCCCAAACATCGTTTTTCACATATTACTAGCTGCTGGCGATATTAAACTTTCCGCAATTATGTATGGCGTTTTGGTCTGAGCGACACGTAATGCAACTTGATAAGAGGGGTTTAAAGCTAGCACGGAAGAGCAAACCACGCACACTGGTAGTTCGCCACCATCGGTCTCTTTGTAGGTGAAGCCAAACTTCAGATAATTATTTGAATATTTACGTGTTTTCTCCAATTTGCATTTTTGGGTATTAAGGCATGTTGGCATCCTCTGAAGGTAGATCATCTGAACCGCCATCAGTGCTGTATGACGTGGAGCTTTTGTTCCGAGAAATTACAAAACTTTTAAATTGTATGGTTATGGCAGGTAATGTGTTTTGGCACCAGATAGCTAAATGTAGCTAAAAGTGCATATGTTGCCATGGTAATCAAATGATCGCGTGAAGATTCATGGGTAGCCTATGTATTATTTTATAAACGAATAGAAAGCAATTGTTACGATCTGTTTATGTTTATGTAGCCTATTGGCCGTTTTTAATTTTTGGAAGAGGGTAAAATGCTTCAGATGAAATAATTTGGCGGACGCCCTGCAGTACCTCCGCGGACCCCCTGGGGGTCGCGGACCCCCGGTTGAAGACCCCTGCTTTAGTGTTGTCCTAGTGGTAGAGCATCTTATCTTTCACTGCTAGGGACAGATTGTGTATCATTTTGTCTTGGTGTTTTTTTATGAAGTCTTGTCTGTCTACCTCTCTGCATGTTTGTGTGTGTGAGTATTTACCATGGTTTGTTGGTCTGGTGTACACCGCAGAAGTCCTCAGTTTCACAGTGCTTCCTGTGTCTCTGTTTCCTGTTTATCTTGCTATCGTTTGTTTCACAGAAGAGAGATGTGTGAGAGAGATGAATGTCATTATCCCTTAGTAAGGCAAAGTGAAATAGGAAAATGTCAAATTGGTCTACTGTTTGGAATGAACCTTTAAATGAAGAAATTTGAAATACATTGCTTTCCTGTCAGAATGTATTGTGACCTTTTGCCCTGAAGTCGGTAGGTGTTGTTACCTAAAAAGAAAGAAGCTCAGCCAAAAATGATGATTTCAAAATAACTTTGCCCTTTTGCATTAGCTTTGTCATCTTTTAGTCCAAGATGTTTCCATTACAGAAAACGACTTATATATAAATCAGTCAAAAAAAGGCCATTGCTGCATTAATCACGAGTTCTATCTAGTCACACTATCAGACATTTGCTTATAAAATAACACTAGTCACTATACTAAAATGGAAAGCTGGTGATGCACAGAGGAAGAGTGTGAATGTAGCCCACAGAACTAGAGCGTTGTAACCATACACCAACATACATGAGACACGCGGCTTTCTTTGGTTGTGGAGCAGGAGGCACAGAGAAAGCTTTTACACAGACTCAGAATTCTTTCAGGTTGCCACTTTGAACATTCTTCAGTGTGAATTGTACGTTCTAGCCTTATCTTGCTTTAAGAAACACATGAGAAACAGGTATGCTTTTATTTTGAACAAAGACTCAGTACCCTTTTGTGGCAGGAACAAGCTTGTGTACATGTTAGGAGTTAATGTCCCCTTTGGTTATGTTCCCATGCTGGACACATGCTCAACAGTCTTGCTGTGTGAGTGAGGAGGAGAAGGCGCTGTGGAGCATGCTGGTGTAGTACTAAACAGTGGCCCACTGCTCTCTTTTTCCAGCCTGCAATATTAAAGTTGAGGCTCGGAGTGACGAGGAGAATGGAATGGCCTGTGAGGCGAATGGCGAGGAGGAGGAGGAGGAGGAGGAGGAAGGGGCGGAGGACTTGCGTGTGCTGGACGCCTCGGGCGCCAAAGTGAACGGCTCCCACGCCGGGGCCGACAGCAAGGTGTCCTACCCGGCGGCCGGCGGCATCCGCCTCCCCAACGGGAAGCTCAAGTGCGATATCTGTGGGATAGTTTGCATTGGCCCCAATGTGCTGATGGTGCACAAGCGCAGCCACACTGGTAAGCCCATTTGCCATTTCCCTTGTCTTCATCCTTCACTGTGCTCCTGTGCCTGCAGCTGCAGAGGCTCCACTGAGGCTCCCTCAGCAGGGGGTCTGCACTGCTCTCACTGGGCTGCAGACCCAGCAGAACTAGTGGCAGTGACTCTGCTCACCTTGACTACTACTCAGCAGCACTATGTCATGAGGCGGTGGTTAAGATACTGATGTGGCAGGAAGGCTGACTGTGAGAAGCTGTAAGGGAGTGAGTTGATTGCATGGCTGTGGAACATCTGATCATTTTTTTCATTTCATATGTAACATTTCCCCCCCTAGTGACAGTAGTTAAGTTGCATTTGTTGCTCATCTGTGGTCATAACTTTATAAGCATAGGGTATTTACATTCATTTAGTGTCTGAGTGACAGTCATCCAAGAATACATTTGTGTGCTCTCTGTGTTTTTCTCTCTAATGTTCTCTCTAATTTCAAGTCATCAATTTTTGTCAAGTTTTTGTTGAAATTGGATAAAAATAGGTCTATACATAGCACACGAAAATATAAACACATAGGACCAAAAGATAATATTTTAAAATAAAGTCCAAAACAATATATGAGCAACAATTAGGATAATGAAACCTCTATAAAACAGCAATTATCGCAGCATTTAAGAGTTTCTCTCTCTAAAAATTGATATTCCATTGTAATGAAGTCAAACCATTGGTGGAGAACATTTTTCAAAAAGGCACTTAGCTGTCTCAGTTCAGGAGCTAATGAAACTCAAAGTGGAAGAAAGGAACACGGAGCTAATGTAAATGCAAAAAGAACGTATAATAAAAGATATAATGAAGTGCTTCCTATTTAAATATAAATATTCGTTGGTGAGACTGTGCTCCTGAAATGCCTTTTTAATGAGTTTCTTTTTTTTCTGTAGTTTTGCTGCTTCACTGGTGACTTATTTTATAGGGGGCCTTTTGAAGAAAGAGCTGTATTAAAAACGCTCTCTCAGAATGCCACAACACGCCGAGAGGCTGGATATTGGTTTATTCCAGAGGCGCTGATCAGGAAGACTGGCTCTCAAACACAAAGTGTATCCTCCGCTTTATTTAAATGAGGTCTGCATTTGCATTGTGATGTGCCGCTCTTATTTTAGAGCCGAAGAAGAGGAAAAAATGAGATTTTCAGATCAAATTGACCCAGGCAGTGGTGCATTACGAAACTGGCAGGCTCAGTTTGAAAGGCTCTTGTTCGATCACTGAGCCAAGCGGCACGGCGGGGCAGGGAGAGCGCGCAGCCTGGGAGACTGCCGCTCCGCTCTGAGATCCCGCTGGCGTGTTTGATTGAGTCTCGCGCCGAGCCGCTCCGTCGTGGAGGATGTTGCCGCACGCGGGAGCCGTGTAGGACACTGACCCCACATTCAGCGCATAATTGTGCAACCAACGGGGATTCTTTAGCTCAGGAGGCTTCGTAACATACATACATTCTTCAGACACTGGTCCTCTATCAGGCCATTTATGGCTCGAATTAGGGTTGTGCAAGTAGATTTGAGTGGTAATAGTATCCCATGAAAACAAGTAGATATCCCTATTTGTTTGTGACATAGATGCACTGTGTCTTTGGCACACCATTTGTCAGTGTTGACCTTTTTTGTTTCCCTACCAGTAAAATCAATCAACCTTAGCTGTAGCGGTGCTGTGACCTCCATCAATTACATATACATGTAAATATTTTAATTCACAGATTTTGAAATTCAACAAATGCCCTTAAAAGAATATCGTTTTATTATCTTGTGAACTGCTAATACTAATATATATTCTATTATGTTAGGTTATGCTATATTATATATTATATATATATGACATATGATAATGTAGAATTGATGAGTAACCTGCTCTTTGCTGTGTCACCTTTGCAGGGGAGCGGCCCTTCCAGTGCAACCAGTGTGGAGCCTCCTTCACCCAGAAGGGCAACCTGCTGCGCCACATCAAGCTCCACTCTGGAGAGAAGCCCTTCAAGTGTCACCTGTGCAACTACGCCTGCCGCCGTCGAGACGCCCTGACAGGTCACCTGCGCACACACTCCGGTGAGTCTCCGCCCTCTGTACGGTCCACCTCTCCTAGGTCCACTGTGGACCCAATCAGTGGTCAGTTGATCATTGGCCCCTGCGGTACAGATCATGTGGATAGAACAGTGCTCCTTTCTCAGTAGATTTCTTGTCTTTTCTTAATTTGCTAATCGTTGACATCGGTGGATTTGTATGTGTTGATAGTCTAGGGGGTTAGAACACACCTCTGTACATACATGTAACATATAAATGCATGTGTCTGTAAACATGTGCATCTGTGCACTTTTTTCACCTAGTTGGAAAACCCCACAAGTGTGCTTACTGTGGGCGGAGCTACAAACAGCGTAGCTCGTTAGAGGAACACAAGGAACGATGTCACAACTACCTACAATGCATGGGGCTCCAGAACAGCATCTATACAGGTTAGTTCAACTCGGGCAACAATCTGTCTGCTAGTCTGTCCGAGCGTCTTTTTCACACGTGCCTACATGCATTAACTCATTCCCATCTCATACAGATGACATGTTCTACTCTAGGCTGGTGATTTCTTCATGTACAACATGTGCCTGCAGTTGACAGCATTATGCTGTACTTTTTAGTGTAATTTATGTGCAAACAGATAATGTAATTGATAGGTAAGTCAGTGTCTTTTTCGTATCCTACGTGTTCCCCCATATTTATACACGAGGGCTTTTCATTGCATCTGGTGTTTGTGTCAGTCTTACATCTCTCATTAAAAAAGAGTCTATCCATTCTTATAATTAAATACAAAAGGACAAACCTTTGGTAGTACGTTTTTTTCATACGGTTGATTATACAGACATGGTGAATTTTTCATTTTAATTTTTTTGGAAGGGATGGTCTGAATTTGAATTCTAATTAAAAAATGTATTAGACTAAGTATTATGATTACTTGTGTCATTTTTTATATTTAGTGATCACCTTATTGGAATTGAGCATCAGGTATTTAAAACATCGAAGGCTTAACTCTCCTCTAGAATATACACCTGAATAAAAAGTAATGCTGATTCATAGTAGCTGATGTTCGCTCTTCACTTGAACTATTGTCTATTGAAAACATTCAACTTCAGGTTTTACAGCAGGATCCAAGTGGCATTGCTATAATTATAAAGTTGTAATTACATTTATTCTATAACTGTAATAATTTAAAAAAGTCATATTACATAAATAATATTAAGTAATTAAATTGCTATGTAAATTACCAACATTATGAGAGGTAAATTTTCAAAGAGCTGTAGGTTTTCTGGAAATGCTTCAGTTAGTATTAAATACTTTACTGGTAAAACTGCTAAGGAAACCATAAAACTAAACAATAATTTTTTTGCAATCCTTATACTTCACATACTAAAAATTTGAGCCTTTGACCAGATTAGACTTGAAGCCTAAACCCATTTCTCTCCCTTGCTTTCCAGTAGTAAAAGAAGAAAGCAACCTGGGTGAGCAGAGGGAGGACATAAGCCTGACGGGACCTGAGAGGGCCTTGGTGCTAGACAGGCTAGCTAATAATGTAGCCAAGCGAAAGAGCTCTATGCCACAGAAGTTTGTGGGTAAGAGTCTAAGTCTAAGTCACTTTTTGTGCCTACC